>NW_023270498.1:3838036-3848818 GCF_011800145.1 Mirounga leonina
AGGAAGGAAGGAAGGAAGGAAGGAAGGAAGGAAGGAAGGAAGGAAGGAGGAAAATGAATGGAGGGGAGGGAGGGAGAAAGGAAAAAATTATATACTTTCTTATATGTCTTTGTTGAAGTTCTCACTATGTTCACCCATTTTTCTGGGTCTGGTGAACATCTTTATGATCATTACTTTGAACTCTTCCCCAGGTAAATTACTTACTTGTGTTTCATTAAGGTCTGTGTGTGTGTGTGTGTGTGTGTGTGTGGTTTTATCTTGTTCTTTCATTGTTTTGCTGTGGTTGTTTCCATGTATTAGGTGAAACAGCTACCTCTACCCGTCTTGAAGAGTTGGCCTTGGGTAGGAGATGAATCTTATCATTCCACCTTGCCCTAGCTCTTGGTTGTCTTTCTATGCTTTGTGATTTTTTAAGGAGCCTGATTTATTCTTGATAGGTCCGAGTTGTTGAAGGTGTCACTGTTCCAAAGGGAAGGATGTCAGTTAGCACCTAGCTTCAGCCTGATTGGAAGCAGGAAGACCCTCAGGCAGCAGCTTTTTTTAAAAGATTTTATTTATTTATTTTTAGAGAGAGAGCATGATTGTGAGTGGGGGGAGAGGCAGAGGAAGAGGGAGAGAAGCAGACTCGCTGCTAAGCATGGAGCCTGATGCAGGGCTTGATCTCACAACCTTGAGATCATGACCTGAGCCAAAATCAAGCACCAGTCATTTAACCAACTGAGCCACCCAGGTGCCCCCCATGAAGCAGCTTTTAAAGTATGCAAACATATATAGTCCTGTGGGACCACAGTTGTAATCCTTGCTGGTCACTAGACTAGGTGAGCTGGAGGTGTCTCCCAAGTGATAGTTGCAAAAATCAGAGCCCTCGACAAATGCATAAGATCCTTTCTGGGAGGTACTGGTGAGACTTAGTGAGGCTGAGGGAGAACGCAAAGATGGTGTCCCCTTGCTCCTAAGAACATCTCCATAGCCTCTAGATGTGATATAAACCTGAAGCCTGTCCCTCAGGCTGAAGCTCTAGAACAAGTAAATAGGCTTTTTCCCCAGAAAGATGGGAAGTACACTTCAGTCCACTGTCTGTGAAGTACCTGGGTGGGGGTGGTAACCTGCCAAGAACTGTCTCTCCAATTGTTTCAGATCCATGGGGCCCAGAAATGCAACACTCCCCCCGCCCACCGCCACCAGAGCCATGTGATCAAAGGGCATCCCCTGTGTGGGCTGGCTTTCGCAAGGTATCAGGATAGCACAAAGCCAGGGTGCATCTGCCAACGTTAGAGCACCAGCAGGAGTGCTTAGGGCTGGGATCCACCTGCCTGTTCTAGTGGGGGCAGCAGGAGAGCTTAGGGACTGTGCACCTGCCAGTGCTAGCAAGATAGGGAGTGCACAAATGGCAAACAACTGTGCCTCCATTTCTGGCGACATTTCTGATCAGCCCCTGCCCTCCAGCAGACCCTTTATGATTAGCAAATGAATCGCCCTCATTATAGTCTAGGTCCTTCTGAAAGTGCTACTTTTGTGCTAGTCCAGGGTGAGGGAGTCTGCACGTGAGCCCTTTAAGAGCAGCATTGCAGTTCCCTACAGCCCTCTGGGTCTCCTGGACATGAGCCCCCTTGGTTCTCAAAGCCAGACGTTCTGGGGGCTCCTCTCTCCAGTGCAGCTCCCAAAGGTTGGGGTGCCCGATGGGGGCATGAACCACTTGCTTCTCAGAGAGAAGCTCAGGATTTCTGAGATCTCTCCCGGTGGTGGCTCACCGCGCCAGGGATGGGGTTTTGGCAAGACTGCATCTCTGTCTCTCTTACCCATCTCCACGTGGTCCTTTTATTGTTTGTTGAGAAGGAGCTGGTCAGCTGTTTTCAGGTGTTTCTCCGAGGAAATTAGTGGATATGGAGCTGTAGATTGAGTGCTTCCGCGGGAGGAGGTGAGTTCGAGGAAATTAGTGGATATGGAGCTGTAGATGCAGTGTTGCCATGGGAGGAGGTGAGTTCAGGATCTGCCTGTGCTGCCATCTTAGACTGCCTATTGTCTCCTTTTATTTTTGTATTTATTATTCTATGGAACAGTAACCACCTTTTTTCTTTGTATAAGACGAGATTGCATGTGATTCAGTTTATTTTCTAGATTTATTTTGAGTGTAGTTGACACACAGAGCTACATTATTTTCAGGGGTACAGCTTACTGATTTGACAGGTTTATGCATCGTGCTGTGTTCACCACAAATATAGCTACCAGCTATCCTGGTACATTATTACAATATCATTGGCCTTATTCCTTACGTCGTGCCTCTTACACCTGTGACTTATTCACTCCATAACCTGAAGTCTGTATCTCCCACTCTCCTTCACCCATTTTGCCCATACCCCACCCCTTTCCCCTCTGGCACCCATCAGTTTTTTCTACTTGGAGATCTAATGTGTTTATTCTTTTTTAAAAGTATTTTTATTTATTTGAGAGAGAGAGCATGACTGTGGGGAGGGGCAGAGGGGGAGGGAGAAGTGGGCTCCCCGCTGAGCAGGGAGCCCACATGGGGCTTGATCCCGGGACCCCAGGATCATGACCTGAGCCTGAAGGTAGATGCTTAACCTACTGAGCCACCCAGGCGCCCCATTTATTCATTTTTTATTACACTTATGAGCCGAATTATATGGTATTTGTCTTTCTCAGTCTGATTTACTTACTTAGCAAATATTACATTCAAAAAAGTTGCTTTCATTGCTTTCTGCCATTCTTACAGGAAATTCTCTTGTTTATTGTAATCACCATTTGAGATGCCCACTTCGTACAGGGAACATTGTATGCTATCTGTAACAGCCCATTGACTCGGTGCTTTATTGACTTTCTAGGAAGCTTCTCTGACGGAGCATTGGGACAACCCCTGTGGACATCCCTTCACTTCTTAGTCCTTTAGTTTTGTTGCCCTAGGCTGATCTCTGAATACGTTTTCAGAGTGAATTTTGTTTCTGTATTCGGATCAAGCTTGTATTGAGGCATGATTTACATGCAATAAATCTCATGTATCTTTATTATCCACTTTGTTCTGATATGTACATTTATGTCATGTACGTCGACCTACCCATCACCCCAGAAAAGTTCCTTCAGGTACACAGCATTTAATTTCCACCCTAGTCCACTTCGCCGGAGGAACCTACGTTCTAGTTTCTATCTCTATAGGTAATTTTTGCGTGTTTGCAGACTTCCCAGAAGTGGAGTCATACATGAGACATTTTGTTTCTTTCACTCCAGCAGTATTTCTGATACTCATCCATGGTGCTGTGCTCATTTGTATTTTGGCTCCTTTTTCTTCCTGAGTGGTGCTCTATGGTGCAGACACGCTACAGTCTGGAGATCTGTTCCCCTGCTGGTGGACATGGGAGTCGCTTCCATTCTGGCTATAACGCACATGGTGCATGAACATTTTGTAACAGTCTTTGCATGGACTCGCACTTCTGTGGCTATTAAGGGAACAGTAACGAGTGGACCACGCATTATGTCTATATATAAAGTCACAAGAAATTGACAATTTGCAAGCATTTGGTACCATTTCACACACCTGCCAACAATGTATGAGACTCTCGGTTGCTAAACCTCTTCACCAGGAAGGACTTTGTATTGTCACTTTGAAAATCCAGGGGTGTAGAGTGGTATCTCCTGGATGTCTGCATCAGGCTGCCGCCTTGGGCCGGGGGGGGGGGGGGTCAGTTCTTCACTGGTGTCAGGTGTTTTTAGGGCTTGACCAGGGTTATCCCTTTACCAGGGCTTGGGATCTGAAAACCAGTTTGACCTGATTTTTTTTTAAGTTTTATATTCCAGTGGCCATCTTTCTGAACTATTAGGGTCTTTCTCCATTCACAACCTGGCCACTGGCTTTTGGTCCCTGAGGGGCTCCCCTCATTCTGTGGCTGTGCTCCTGGCATGTCTGGCTTTGGTGGTTTCCCTCTGCTCTGTGCCATTGGATGGCACGCACAGTGCTCAATGAAGACCCAGACAGACTGGCAGTCTGTCAGTTCTGCTGCCCTGCCCCGGACTTCCCCCGGGCAGTTGATGAACCTGTGGAAAGGGGCAGGTGTTGAGTGCCGACTAACTCAAAGCATCAGGCCACCCGCCGGTGGCCATTAAAGTTGACGACCATTTAGCTGCCCCCTCCTGGCCAGGAACTCAGCTGCCACCGTGAAGGCATCTGTTCTCTCCTAGAAGGCTTCCCTTTTTGTGGATTTATCCACTCGGGGCCTTTTGGTTCCCAGATGATTAACACATTAAACCTCAAGCCCAGCTATGGTTCTAGAGTGCATCCAGTTCCTTCTGGTTTTGATGGGAGGGATGATGTCCTGAGACTGTGTATTTGCTACCTGGAGGCTGAGCTTCCTAGGGATTCATTTGTGTATCAGCAACTCTCTTTCAGTTTGTTGTTATTTCTCTAGTTCGTCTGCTCTCAGATCGCTATTGCTGCTAGTAATGATTTTTGCAATCATGGGAGTGTGTTTACAGATTTTTCTCGTGTCTCCAGCTACTGAGACATTTTTCTTCTGCCTTCAAAAGAACAGTGAACAGATCGGAGTGTGGTGTTGGCAGTGGTGGTTCTTCTTCTCTCGGCTATGTTCAGCTCTTCCCTGCAGCTCTCCCCTTCTTCCAAGTCCCCGGGAGCAAATCTGAGGCATTCTCCTCTTCTCTCTTCTTGCAAGTTGTAGTGTCTTCATTTTTCCTTTAAAGTTAAAAAATATATATCTTTAGCATGTAGAAGTCCCAGATTGGAAGTGAAGGCATTTCCTTAAGAACTGCTCCTCTGTGGGGTGCTGGGTGCTCCATGTGGTTAGAGTTCTCTGGTCTCTCTGGCATCTTGATATCATGGCAGGGGAAGTTTACTGGACGTGATTTCAGAATTTGTGAATTCACCTTGTGTTACTCTTGTCTTCCTGTCCATTTGGCTCGTGATGGTTTTCCTGGACTAGCGTGTATCTCACGTTAATCTTTCGTTGTTCCTCTCTAGTTGGTGTTTTAACCTTCTGGGGAGTTCAATAATGCTCGAGTCCCCTGAATTCATGTTTTAGCATGACCGATGCGATAGCACGTTCTTGTCATTTTCTCTAGGGAGTAACCCTTCTTCTTTTGCTTCGGGAGGCTGCTCCTGGCTCCTAGTGGAGGGTACTTCTCCCCAGTTGCCCGCTCTCCTGTTATTCCAACGAACTTGTTTATGTAGTGGTTCTTTGGAGTTGTCTTAATTAATTTTGAGAGAAATATGATTCTTTTTTCTGAAATATTATTCTGTTCTTTAGATCGTTGGTACTTGAATTTTTAAAACCTTTTCAGCCACTGTTATAAAAAGGAACATTCCATGTGGTGTGGACAGCAGGATTTAGGGATGATAGGACAAATGTTGTGTTTCCTTAGAGTATTTATTTAATCTGGAGAGGAGAAGATTTTGAAGTTTCAAGGGAGAAATGTAGTAACTGAGCACTTACTTAATGGGGAAGGAAGTAGATTTATTCTGCATAGCTTAGAGGGCCCTATGGGTAGAATGAATGCACAGATGGCAGATTTTGGCTCAGTGTAAAGAGAGACTCCTAATAACGACTAAGAGTGCACTTGTCGTGATGAGCATTGAATAAAGTACAGAAACGTTGAGTCACTATAGTGGATACTTGAAACTAATAGAACACTATGTTAATTTTACTGGAAATAAAATAAAAAACTTAAAAAAATTCCAACTTAGTGAGAATAGACTTTCATTCAAGAAGATTATTACAAGGGGGGAAAGGACCATTGCAAAAGGCAAAATCACTGTGGTCTTACGACCTGCAGGTACCCTGAGTTAGGCCCAATAGGTTTTCTTTGATAGAGAGGAATAAACAAGGCAGAGAGGACTGGGTGTAGGAACGTGGGATGAAGGGGAGGAATGACTGGAAAGTACATCAGAGAACATTCTACCTGAGACCAGCATGTTCTGGGTAGGGGCGGTGCTGTCTGCTACTCAGGCTGATGGTGGGCCTGAAGAGAGGTTAACAGGCATTTTGTTCTGATTGATCAGTGGGGATAAATCAGTCCGGCTAATCATTTACGAGGGCAAGAGTGGGGATTTGGAAGGTCTGTGTCTGACTTTGTCATGGGTGAACAAGGGAGCATCTATGAACTCATCTAAGTCATGTGGGGAAGAGTCATCCTTGGTAGTCAAACATTTTCCAGAACGCAAAAGGGTGGGGGGGGGGATCCTGGGCCTTCAGATAAAACTCAACATTGTCCAGACTTTCTCATGTGTTCTTAGCTTCTTGGCAGTGAGCTGTGCCCCATAGTCTTTTTGCTTTCCTCAGCCATTTACCAAATGCCTATCATGTGCTCCACTAGGCCCTGGGATTAGTGGTGTGGCGCATAAATTGACCCTGCCCTAAGGAGATCACACTAAAAATGTTCCAGGGAGAAAGACATTTCCAGAATTGCAGCTATTGACCATGTATATCTTGAGTGGGAAATGCACAAAATCCAGGAAATCAGGATGAGTAGAGTCAGGACTAAAAGCACATGAGGAAGCCCATATGATTTGCCGATGGATTGGATTTGGGGCATGAAAGAGAGGCATCCCAATTAACTACAAGAAATTCAGCCAAGCACCTAGAAGAATGGGATTGATATTTGTTGATGCTGAGAATGTGGGCACATCAAGATGGTGGGGGATGGATTAGGAGTCCAGTTTTAGATGAGTTAAGTTTGGCAAGGCTATTAGAGATCCAGGTGGTTTTATCACTTAGGGAATTGGAGTCTGGAACCCACAGGAGGCATCCCGGCCGGAGAGGTGAATGTGGAAGTGGCCTTTGCATCATCGTAGCCACGGTCTGGAAAGTTGGCCTTGTACCATGGGGACAGTATATTGGCTGGGCAAGGCTAGCAGTGGTCTTTCGGAGTCCGGGGCTGATGGGTAGGATTTGGGAGTGAGGTAGGGTTCCTGTCTTCCAAAACAATCCTCTCTGATCGTTGAGTGGGGCTGTTGTGTTCAGCTGAACAACATTTTATGGGTTATGTGGGCCTTGGGGCAAACTTCAAGGTTGACTTGATGCAGTTCATTTGTATGTTCCTCTGTCTTCCATTCATTATCCCCAGTGGCTAAATCATTTCCAGGAGGGACTCTGTGGGAATCAAATAGTTCAATTATATGGAGAGTGAATCTAGGCAGAGAGCTTCCATCACACATTAAGAAGCCCATGCTGGAAACAAGATACAGAACTTTAAGAGTAGAATTCCGAGGATATGGATATATATTCTTCCAACAAGTTAACAAGCAAGTTGATTATTCGACAATTTAGTCAATCCTACTAAGTGTCAGTGTCTGTATTATATGCTGAGGTGTCAGTAGAAAATACAAGGTTTTCTGGCAACATGGCAGACAGAGCTGAGGCTCATGAAACCCCTCCTACTACACACAAGAAATGCTGGGTAAATATATATATATATATATATTTGTTTTTGAAATATGTAGCTGGTCTGAAAGAGAAAAAGTAAAATCCCCCAGGTGCTAGACATGAAGCAGAAACCAGACTAATATCAGACATTCAGTACCACAGTGACCTGGCAGTTTGGGACCAGCTGGAGGCCGCAGCAAATGGCCTTGTGATAGCCTGTGGGGACGAGGCATTTGGCTGTAGGTGACAGGTAGGGAAGGAAAATAACTCCCTCTAACTTTATGAGTTCTTGCCCAAGACCTCTGTAATAAAAGACAGATTTAAATGAGAGAAAAACAGACAGGCTTATTAACTGTGCACCTCATGTCTACTTGGAGAGACCCAGAAAAACTGAATAAGGCCCCAGGATGGCCCAAGCCATCTTTGGCTAAAGACAGAGATGTTGGGGCGTGGAAGCCAGTTATGGGAGGTGACCGGGAAAACAGCAAACTAGGGTAAGGTTGTTAAGAGATTTAAGTCACTGCCTTCCCCAATGATAAGAGTTTCTTGTGATTGAGCCTTCCTTCTCTTCCAGATATGAATCACAATTTCTCTTATAAATATAAATTTTCCTCTGAAAGGGCAATTTCTGTTTGCAGAGATTCTCCTGTGTTTGCAGCCTCTCAAAAATGATCAGGCCCCAGTAGTCCTTATGCCAAAGAGGCATATTTTAGGGTGAGAGAATTCTGCCACCCATTGCACACATAGTCTTTGGGTGCAGAGTTTTCTGTGTGCAGGGTAGGGATCAGAAAAAACAGGGTTAGAAATTGTTAAGGGGCAGCATCATTGGACACTTGTTGCAAGGGTCAAGGTGAGACTGATTCTCTTCAGCCCACTGCCATTGGGCAGAGAGACCAGTGTAGACTGAGTTCAGCTCCAGCCAAGACAGGTAAGGGGGTTTCTAGCAGAGAACAGAGAGAAGAGAAGGGGCTATGGGGAAGTGAAAAAGGAGGAGCAAAGAAGGGGTTGGGAGGCTGGGGAAATGGAAAGTGCCAGAAGAGAGGACCGAACATGGCTCGGCTGAGGGTTGGATGAGGTAGTGTTTGGCAGCTTTGCGTTTTCTTGAGCAGAGACTCATCAAAGACCAGAGGAGCTGGGGTGGCCTCAGTGGTCTATGCAGGTGAAAGCCGGCTACAGACGGGTGGGAACCAGCACAGTCTCAGAGGTCCTGTCCCACCTGGGAGTTCAAGGCTCACAAATTAACATTTAGACCCACGAACACTGGTGGAAGGAAGCTCACACCACTCTGGTGACATTTTCACAAATCAGGAACAAAGGAATCCCTGAAAGTAGAAAACTGCACTGAAAATAAGGTCACGGTGAAAAATAATAATGAACTCACAACATGGAACATAAAATAGAGAAAAGGCGCAAGCAATATTTAGAAAGAGAAAAGTCATGAGACCTAGCCACAACCATAATGGAGGTTACAATATTTCGAAAAAAATACAGTGAATAATTTTATGCAAAAATATTGAAAATGTGAGTGAAAGAAACATTTTTGGAGAAAGATAAATTTCCAAAATTGACAAGAAAAGAATAAAAATCCGAATGGCCATACAAACGTTTTTTAAAAAATGGAATCAGTGATTTATTTTTTATTTTTTATTTTTTATTTTTTTTATTTTTTTTTATTGTTATGTTAATCCCCATACATTACATCATTAGTTTTAGATGTAGTGTTCCATGATTCATTGTTTGTGCATAACACCCAGTGCTCCATGCAGAACGTGCCCTCCTCAATACCCATCACCAGGCTAACCCATCCTCCCACCCCCCTCCCCTCTAGATCCCTCAGCTTGTTTTTCAGAGTCCATAGTCTCTCATGGTTCGTCTCCCCCTCCGATTATCCCCCCTTCATTCTTCCCCTCCTGCTATCTTCTTCTTTTTCTTTTTCTTAACATATATTGCATTATTTGTTTCAGAGGTACAGATCTGAGATTCAACAGTCTTGCACAATTCACAGTGCTTACCAGAGCACATACCCTCTCCAGTGTCTAAGTGATTTAGTTTTTAAAAATCTGCTCCCAAATAATAGGTCTAGATTGTTTAACAAACTTTCAAGAAACAGGTAAACCCTGTGCTTCTATAAAGTGTGTGGTTGAACAAAGAATGTGAAAGATCTGAGTGCAGCTCTTCATGAGGCCAAAAAAAAAAAAAAAAAAAAAAAAAATTCCTTGAAAAATGTAGTGTCTGTAACTAGTTCTCACAAACATAGGTAAAACAATTACTACATGAAATATCATCAAGCCGAATCCATCAAAGTGACATGAAAACCCCTTGATGATCAAGTAGCGTTTCTCCATGAATTCAGAGACAGCCAAGATAAAAAAAGCAGGTGAGATAATTAGTCCTGTTAGGGGATTAAATGTGCGATTCTTTTCACAGGCTTAAAAGAAGTATCTGACAACACTCGGTTCCTGTTCATGACCAAAAAATAAAAACCACCATAAATAAGGAATAAGAGGGAGGTTTAAAATCTGATACAGTATGCAAACAAGACAGAGCCCTAAAGCAAACATATTTAAAGGTGAAACACATCAAGTGTTCTCTTCAAGAAAAAGGGAAGACTACCCGTTCTCATCATTTTTTTATTCAACATTTTTTTTGAAATCCTCACAAATACAATGAGACCAAGCGGAAGACCGTGTGGGAATAAGAATTGGAAGACGGAAGGTCGTGTTGTAACGACACTAATGTGAGTCGCTCGGTGGTGAGTTGTAGCTAGTGATTACACCATGGGGAGTTGTCACACAAAGGAGATTTTATTTACAGCAAATAAGGAGATCACAGGAAATAACTTCCAAACCCCTGGCTCCCCGCGTAGGGGTGAGTGAGTTCCTTTTATTTAGGGTCAGGATGGTTGATCACTCAGAAAGGGGAGTTTTGTGACATGTAAAAGTGGGCATAAGATCATGCAGGCGTCCTTAGAAAACATGCTTGTAGGTGCATCGTACGTGATCCTCATGATGCTTGTGCTCTTCCTAGGGTAGAGACTTCAACACTATAATGAAGCTGAGCTCAAGCTGGCTTGGGCTGCCTCAGGCTGGCTAGTTCTTGGGGGGTCTAGGGCTATTCTGTGGTCTAAGACCATAAAGGGTTAGGAGTGCAGGACCTTGCTTGCTCATGGGCTGGAAATATATCAGTTGACCTTGAGTCCAGGCTTCTGTAGAAACAGCTGGTAAGGTTTCAGTTCTATTCACAGAAGACAGAATGTAGAAAATCCAAAGAATCTAGAGATCAGCCATCGAGCTAGTGACTGTCAATAAAAAAAAGAAAGAAAGAAAAAGAAAGAAAGAAAGAAAGAAAGAAAGAAAGAAAGAAAGAAAGAAAGAAAGAAAGAAAGAAAGAAAGAAAGAAA
>NW_023270498.1:3848828-3859611 GCF_011800145.1 Mirounga leonina
AAAGAAAGAAAGAAAGAAAGAAAGAAAGAAAGAAAGAAAGAAAGAAAAAAGGAAAGAAGAAAGAAAGAAAGAAAGAAAGAAAAGAAAAGAAAAGAAAAAAAAATTAGTGGTTTTCCTATACACCAAAAACAACTAATTAGAAAGTGTGATAAATGGGTTATTGATTGATCAAGTGTTACTGGAAGGACATATACAACCTATCGTCATTGGCTATCTGGCTTATTAATACTTTTCATTTTCTTCTTGACACATTTTTTCCTAATTTGTTATAAGGACCATCAGACGAAAGAAATAATTGAAGTCTTTACCATGATGTAGGTTCCTTATACAAAACAATTGAAGATAAATTCAGTTGCTTGAGATGAAAATACAATTTCTTGGCTTTCCATTCCTGGACATTACACGATAATTTGCAGATAATAATGAATAGAAGCTGGAGGATGAGGCTTCGTTAAGTGGTTTGCTTTCATTCTGGGTTTAACCAAAGACTGTGATGTTCTTCCCAGATTAATCCAATACAGGAATCAAGCCATCAATTTAATTTGGAGACAATATTTTAGCCAGATCACTCAAGAGGTGTATTGGTAGGTATAAAACAAATTGGTAACAATGTTTAAGTTACAATAAATTAAGAGATAAATTAGTAGGTTGATGACTTTCATTAATATTTTTACTGTTAAAGTAATGTTTTGGTCTTTGGCTTTTATTCCAACCTCATTTGAAATCTATACTTAAGCATGCACACTATTTATAAAAATCTTTCTTGGGGCCTGGCAAAAATATTTCAGAATTTTGAGATGCAAAACGGTATCTGTGCACTCAAAAAGAAACCAGACGGTTGTTTAGTTGTAGATATATCCATATTATGTATTCTGCTCAGAGAGAAGTCAGGTCAGAGGTTCACACTACCTTGGTCCTGCCCATGAACAGAATTTCAAAAGACATGAGGATGTGTGCACAATTAATTGCTAAAGAATATAGTCAGTAATTACTCAGTGTTTGAGTCTTTGAAGTCTAAGTTACTTGGTTTGTGTGGACATTAAAAATTGGCTTTCGAGATACTACGTGGCAGCTATTGAAGTGAGTTGAGAAACTTAACGAAAATGGCCCAGTTCTTTTCAAACATTTTTATTAAACATATTCCATAGAGATGTGAGGGTTTTAAATTAAGAATCACAACTGTGATATTCAATGAGGGAATATTTAAATAACCGGAGCTCTGTGAAACTCAGTGGACCATGCAAACGTTTTTCCTACTGCCTTGTGTAATCAAACTTAATTAAATTCAGACATTCTTGGAATAATTGCCGATAATTGTGTCTATCTTTTGCAAAAACTGGTATTCAGTGCGAGGAAATCCATAACAACAAGTGACCTGGATTATGTGTTTTATTGTGTCAGGCGAGGACACGGATGGAGGACTTTTGGGTCCCCCCTTCTTAGCTACAAATGCGGATCCTTCACGCAAAGCATCGCCCTGAAGTCCCGAAGGCTGGGCATGGACATGGGCGTGGGCATGGAAAAGCTCAGAACCAGGCTCCGGTGCACCTGCTCAGAACAAGACACTCACTGGACGCCCAGCCTCAGGGCAATCATTGGCATCTGGAGGGATGCATTGAAACTCACAGTTGGGAAATGTACACGAAAAAAGAAAAGGATCTTTGTCCTCTGCACCCCACCTCATTTCAGAAAGGACTTGCAATGATATCTCAAGAAAACTGGAAAAAAAGAAAAGTCTTGACAACATGCACCCAAGATACAGAATACAGAAGGATTTGAAATTTAAGAAGCGATGTAATCTGGGAGGAAGGAGGGAAAAAAGGATCAATCTGATACCAAGGCTGTGACCCCTGAATGTTTTCCAAAGGTCGCACGCACTTATTAGAGATGAGATACACAGTATTTTCCAGTACCCAAGGGGGGAGAAATCTAATGCATCTCACACAGGAGGAGGCTATTTCTTTATTTTTTTGAGAACTCAGAGAAAAATTCCTGTCAGTCTTTATGATATAATTTAAAAAAATAATAATAAAAATCTTTGAAATCCTTACAGAAAATGCAAGCATAAAGTTCAAGAATCTGCTTATAACTTTCTGTGTACGCGGTGGGTCAGGACCAAGCACCGCTCAGTGGAAGCAAAATCAGAGATAAGTCTGAGCTCTCCAGGCCAGACAAGGGAGTCTCAAATGGTCTGGTTAGTCCAAGTTTTAAAGGTACACACTCTGTGGGGTTGCAGGACTCTCCAGAAGGTTCTGTTCCATATCCCTCTCTCATGCGTGAGCCTCTGATTAGAACTGGGAGGTAGAGTCAGGGCTTATCATCTTTGGTAAGTAAGCGCTGGGGGTCCATAACCAGGAAGGGTGAAAGGCTGCGTGAGTGTGACGCATTTCTCATCGGAGACTCTTGAATGATATGGTGTGAAAGGTTTACGGTGTGGTTTATCTCTAATCTCTTATTTAAATCATGTCTTTTTCTGCATATCAGCCCTCTGTTACATTTCCTAGGATAACAGGTTGGATCTTTGAGGGGGGCATCTGGCTGTTGGCAGAGGCAAGCGAGATAAGCCAGGGCAGAATGGAAGCAGACTCTCGTCTCTTTGCATCTTGACCGTGGGAAGTGCAGGGCAGGGACAGGTGCTAAGGATGTGGTGCACACAGCTGGAATCCTACCAGTGGCCGGGGGGAAAGGAAGGGCCCACGTCAATGAGGCTCCAGGGCGTTCTGTCCTGGAAATTGCGTGCGGTTGCATACCGCTCTTGGAGTAGACTGGCCCGGGTGCAAGAAGTGTTCGGAGGGAGGGATGGACTAACAGCCTGGTAAAGTCCCAGTGGTCATAATAATAACTGAAGTTATTTTTCAACCCCTAAAAGTTTGCAGGATTTTCTGGGAGTTTTTATTTTATACCATATCACTTAAACCTCACAGTGACTCTACAAAAGAAATGTATATTTTACAAATAAAAAACAGAACAAAACAAAACAATGAGGCTTAGAGGGGGTATACGTGGTGCCCAGCATCACACAACTATGAAGAGGTTCTCCAGACTGGATTACGTCCTTTCAAAATTCATGAGTTGCAGAGCTGACCCCCAATTGGACTGTATTTGGAGATAGGGCCTGTGGGGGTTGATAAAGCTGAAACAGGTCATGAAGGTGGGGCCATCACCTGATAGGCCTGGTGTCCTTGAGGAAGAGACATCTGAGTGCTCTCTCTATGTGCAGACACAGCCAGGAGATGGCTGTCCACAAGCCAGGAAGAGGGCTTGCCCCAGAAACTGAGTCCCTAGCGCCTTGATCTTGGATGTGTTATCCTTCTGAACTGTGAGAAATACATCTCTGTTGTTGAAACCCCTCCCCCGTCGGTGACATTCTGTTCGGGCAGCCTGAACTGCATAAGAGCAGATCCAAAGGCAGGATCTGAATTTGGACTCTGTGTCCCCCGAAGTCTTTAACAGATGCCCTGAGACCTCACGGGCGATGGTGATGACTCACAAGAAGCAACGTCATTGAATTTACTGCGCTCGGGCACGCATGTTCTTAGGCCACCCGAACTGCAGGGGATTCAAGGCTCTGCTGGCTAAGAAATGTCTGGAATCCCATTTCACATTTTGGGGACTGAAGTGCAGAGAAACTAGTGTACTGATTGGCAGCTTGCACCTAGACATGATCTGGGAAGGACACCACCTTCCGTAAGGGCAGGGCTACACCATGGAAACTGGGTGTGCGCTTTCCTTCAGTGATGCCAGAGATCCTCCTGTTTGCAGGGTCAGTGCACGTGGGAGCTCGGGGACAGCTGGAAACGTCCTGAGATAAAAGAGCTGCCTAAAGACATGGAATCACTTGAGGAAGGAGGGTCCTCTGACCAGAACTCGAGTCTAATGCCGGGGTTTGAACCCTGTGTTTCTCATTGTGAGACCTTGTGTTTCTAGAACCTCGAGTTACAAACGTTCAAAGCAGGTGTATTGTTTTCTACACTAAGTGTCTGTCATTGTTTTCCCACATGAATGACTCTAAGGGCCATATCGTGTCTTCCTAAGGTGAGAGCCTTGGTGAGGCCCCAGGGAGTAGTGTGGAATGTCTCCTTCCTGGGGATCGAAGCTAGGACACTTCTCCCTCACTGTGGGGACCACTCAGGCCCACATGGCCGACCGAGCATCCTGCGCAGAAACCCACTCCCTCCCTCCTGTGAGGAAGGCTACCCTAAAAAGCCACCATTCTTTGGTTAGGGGTAGAGTAAATCTTGGAAGTTTTTTCCTAACATGGCTCATAGATGAGTAAATGCTTCTTGGATACTAAATGCAAACTATTAGAATCACCACCATGGTCTAGAGCTGCAGAGAATGTGGGGTGAGGGAGGGGGTCTCTCCAGACTGAGTATAAAATATTCTAATAGTCCTGTGGATTATACACCATAGCATTGAAATTATGGTCATTGAAGGAGTGCCTGGGTGGCTCAGTGAGTTAAGCATCTGCCTTCGCTCAGGTCATGATCCCGGGGTCCTGGGATCAAGTCCCACATTGGGCTCCCTGCTCCTTGGGGAGCCTGCTTCTTCCCCTGCCTCTCTTTCTCTGTCTCTCATGCATAAATAAATAAAATCTTTAAAAAAAAAAAACTTAGTAAAACTCCAGTGCTGTTGGCAATGTTCGGCGGTGGGAGCAGGTGCTTTGGATCACTAAGCACAATCAGTGTTAGGTTCCCAAATAAGCGAATGTTTTTGGAAATGTCTTTGCTTTTATTTATTCCGGGAATAGAAGGGGTATGGTGAGATTATTTTTTTTCTTCCTAAATATCTAAGACCCTTACTTCAATGCAGCATCAGGAGCTTGATGCATCATAAGCTGCCTATTCACTGTTTTGTTTATTTTTATGGATCAGGCATTCAGGAGAACTCTCCTGAGTTCCCATTGCAGCTTCAGTGGATTTCAGGCTCACAATGAGCCAAGCCCCTCTTATATTTGGTTTGTTTCTCGTCACGGTCTCTCTAACCCCTGGGGCAATGTGCAGCCTCTGCCGTGGGCAGGTCAGCACCACCACTAGTCAGTGAGGCAGCGTTGCACGAGATGGGGACGGGGAGGGCAGACTGGAAAGGCATCAGGAGCAGAAGGAGAAGGAACGGCATCAGGAGCAGAAGGAGAAGGAACACTTTCTTCTTGATCAGATACCCCCAAAGGAGAGGAAGTAGAAATACTTGGTCTTATTTGAGTGCATGGAGGCGTGTGGCTTGGGATTTTTTTCTGTCTGATGAGACAGAGTATATGTGGGAGTGAAGCTGTCTGTTCTGGTCCAGGAGGAATTCCAGAGAAAGTGGTCTTTATATGCCAGGCTTGCAAAGGGACTGTGGAGGCAAGGAAGGGAGACCCTGACAGTCCCCTGTGGACACAGACAAACACAACTGAGGCTTACAGCCCTTTATGAGAACTAGCATTTGTCGAGGTAGTCTCAGACATTGCACATTACATTTCTTGTAAGGAAGAGAATCAGGCAAAATCCGTACGTGGAACTGTCAACCCAAAGTACTGTAGGCAAGCAGAAATAAAAGATTTGAGTGGAGAAAGGAAATTAAACATGTTGGTGGAATTTAAGCGAGGGATTCACCACTTAAACACGGATATAAAAGTTTCACCTAAATGGAAACGATCAAGTGTCTTCTCTTCTGGAGTTTCATGCCTAAGAGGTCCAATTTGGCAGCTCATATTGGAAATCTCTAAGGATCAGTACAGCAAATTTCCTGAAATAATTTGGACGGGGAGCGTTTTCCGTCAGAACTTCTAGTAGGTGAGATGTTCCGTGGGACGCACATGAGAGGTCCTGTGGTACAAAGTTACTTAGCTTGGCTCACTTTTCTTCTAATCTTCCATCCCACTCAATGGCCTTGTCCACACGCCTTATAATTGTGTCCTAATTTAAGGAGACGTTTTGCACTGAGCCCACTTCTATGGGAAATCAGTGCCCCCCTCTCTGCCTTTCTTAGCACCAGATCCTGTCTGTGGCGCCTGTCTTCACGAACCCCTTAGTGGTCACCAAGACAAGTTCAACATTGTGCTTGATAGAAAATAAGCCACTCTTAAAAAGAGAACCTGTTAAAGTCAGTTTTTTTAGGTGATGTCGTTAGCATCATAGAAATACTCGGGAAATACACGCTAAATTTTTGTCCATATGCATGAATAAAGCATGGCACCATAGGTCATATGAGAATATTATCATTCAGGAAATCAAAAACATTTAAAAATCTATTACCCATCCACTGTAACTTAGAATAGAAAAAAAAAAAAGATGCCATGACTTTTTTTTTTATTTTACTTTTCTTTTTTTTACTTTGTTACTTTAATTTAATTTAATTTAATTTAATTCTATTTTATTTTATTTTTAAGTGGATCCCTGTTCGATATGATAGTTTAGACAAATCAGTATGGGAGAACATAAAAATTCAGAGATAACATGTGCACAAAGCATGGGTTAGCTTACTAATGTTAGGGAGGTCCACCCCAGAAATACTCGATGACACGAAAGGAACCTACACCCTCGTCTATAGGATTCTTCCAGAAATAGATCACCAAACCTGTGTTAGTGAGCTTAATTAAGAAGTTCTTGTCAGAGTAGTCTGTTCACTCGCATACTGATTAACTGTCCTTGATGTTATTGAAAATAAGTTTGGGAGATAATGTAGTAAGTTGTGCAAATCCTAAGTGAGTGATTGGCACAGAGATGTTGAGAGAGAAGAAATTCTCAGTGTGAATTTGGCCATTTCCCCCGGAGCGTAGAGGCCAGTGGGACCCTGTGGGAAAGAATCTTGTTTCCCCGTGCTTCATAATGGATAATAGATACCCCCATGAGATTATCCATACCCTTTTGCTTTAAAATTTCTTGATTCCTATAACCAGTAAGAAGTGGCAAATACGGGAATTCCAGTACTTGGCCATACTCATGTAAATCCAGATTCAAGTTCTGCTTTCAACCTCATTTTCTTATGGATGAGCCACTTTTCTTCACGCCACCAGATAACTCCAGGCCCACGAAGGTCTCAGGCTGCAGATCAGGAATCATCGGACCCATGGCCTTGCTGAGTGAAGAAGGGACGTGGCTCCGTGAGGCCCATCGGATGACGAGGCACTCATTTTTGGAGATGAGTGCATGTGCCTTTGGTTCTCATTCAGGAGAGCAGGGACCTGCTGTTGATTAGCTCAGTCGGCAGAGATGCAGCCCAAACCGCTGACCCAGGAGCGTTCTCCTATTTCCCTAGAGTAGCTACTTGAGTTAGAAGAGGAGAGGAGAGAAGAGAAGAGAAGAGAAGAGAGAGAAGAGAAGAGAAGAGAAGAGAAGAGAAGAGAAGAGAAGAGAAGAGAAGAGAAGAGAAGAGAAAGAAGAGAAGAGAAGAGAAGAGAAGAGAAAAGAGGAAAGAAAAGAAAAGAGAAAAGAAAAGAAAGAAAAGAAAAGAAAAAATGTGTTAAGGATCACCCTTTGATGAATGATTTCAGGAGTGCAGAAAAGGTTTTCCATTCCAAGTGCCTACACATCACCTCGTTCGCTGTTCCACGGCTCCCAGAGAAGCAGCATCCGTGGGCTGAGGAGACCCGTCGTGGGGCTCCTGCACCTGCAGAGAGGAGAGGTCTGGAACCAGGCACACGTGTTCCATGGGATGGTGCACCTGCGGGCTCGGTCGGCGTGCCTGCAACCTCGGGACCCGTAGCCCTGGCAGACAGTGTGATGGTGTTAAGCAAGGAGATGCTGGTTTGGGGAACATTGGGAAGCCACGTCAAGTGCCTCTCGGAAAGGGGGGGTGACAGATCAACTCCATGGCATAGAGCCATGTTTTATCATGAGCGTGCCAAGGAAGGGCTCAAACCAAAATATCCACAGGGATGGGTTTCAGAGACACGGTAGTGAAAAATCTTCACGGTACTGAAAAATACTAAGAGAAACTGTGTGAGCGTCCACACACACACACCCTCCTTGCGCCCTAGATGTTTCCATGTACTACTCCCAACAGGACAAACTTCTGGAACTTTTGGCCCCTCTAAGACTTGCCACAGAGGAGGAGAGAGCTGACTCTGTTTTGTACCAGGAGGTGCTCTTGGGTTTCATGGTGTTAAAATGTCAACATCTTCTACTAGGAATTATAATTTGTCTCTAAAGTACCACGTTAGGGATTTCTGTTTTTGGAGACTGACCACTGTCCTTGGCCCCAAAGATTCTGTCTTGTGTTAGCATCTGACCAGTTTCACAGACTGGTGGCCTGCCTCTCTCCTGTGTTCTCGCTCCCTGTCTCTCACTGTTTACCTTCATTCTTTAAAAAAAAAAAAAAAAAAAAAAAAAAGATTTATTTATTTGAGAGAGAGAGAGAGCAAGTGGGAGAAGGGGCAGAGGGAGAGAGAGAAGCTCAAGCAGACTCTGCTTGAGCCTGAAGTGGGGCTCGATCTCACGACACTGAGATCATGACCTGAGCTAAAATCAAGAGTCAGATGCTCAACCAACTGAGTCACCCAGGTGTCCCGCTTTAGTCTTTTTTAGAGTGAAACTACTAACCGTCAAGGGTAACTCTCTTACTAGTGTTTGGATGGTTGTAATCGCAAATGTTATTTTTGAAACTATTGATTGTATATGAAAATGTACATTTCCATAGAAATTGTAGACCAGCAAGCACCTGGACAGAGTCCTAGACATTCTTCTCCCTTCTCTGGGATCTCTCCAGGCTGGCCTCCCACCATCGCTTTCTTTTCACACATCACATAGTGTCCAAGATAAAAATAGTCTCACCTCACTACCCAGTGCGCATCCTTCCCTGACGTCCCGAGGCATCAGACATAACGTCACACATGCTAGCTTCTCACTCGAACATTTGTACCATTGGTCCCAGCCCGGCTGCTCCCAGGGGCAAGCTGCACCCCACGCCTGCGGACCCTCCGAGAGGTCCTCAGAGGGCCTTACCCTCTCCCTCCCTCGGCCTCTGCACCTGCTCTCCCCTGTGATGCGAGCTCTCCCCTGCTCTCCCCTCCCCAAAGGCTCGCCCTTGCCACCTTCCTGATTTGGCCGTGACCCTGCAGGACTCAGCTCAAGCAGCCTCTCTTTAGGAAGCTCTGGGTCTAAGACCACTCTCTGCTTTTCTCCTAACAGCACTGTTATGAGCATCACCTTACAATCATATTTTATTTTAATATTTTCATATTCTACTTCCTGCGCTCAGCTGTTACCACCACACGGACTTTCTCATCCTTGTATCTCATCCACAGGACCTAAAGAGTTGCTGACACTCTAGTCCCCCACTATGCATTGCTCGAATTAATTCATAACCTCCCAACAGAGGAGGGCACACATTTTCCCTCCTTGTGTCTTGCTGCGTATGTATATTTCCCCCCGCATCCTCTGACAGGCAGAAAAGCACGCTCGCTAATCACCCTGACACCTTGGCAGTTTCTCCTGGATGCGGTAAAATATTATGATACAAATATCTGATTGTTTTTCTTTGAAAGAATAATTAGCAGTTTGACAGACCGCACATGTGAATTATTCAGTGCGAGGCTGTGAATTTTCTACACGCAGAGTTTAGCTGTAGCTCGTAGTGAGCAGAAGGTCTGTGTTACAGATTGTGGATGTCTTTGAAAATGTTGGCTTATTTGCAAAGTGTTTTAAAAGAACAGCAAGCTACAGGGACGGTTTCGTGATAAGAAGAGATGAATTTTAAAAAGGGCCTCTCCCAGGCTGTAAGAATCTTCCCTGGTATGTGATTTTAAGACATGAAAACACAGAAGAGCATTTTGTAATATAATGACTGAGTTGGCCCATACATTCTTTATCTGACCGGGATCGGGCATGTGACCTCTGACAAATTATATAGTCTGTGATCCTCGTTGTTCATATTTAACTTGGGGTGCTGATGGGACCTGTGTGACAGGATGGTCGTGAGGGTCCAACATCACTGGGGGGGAGGCGCTGAGTGCAGAGCCAAAAGTGGTCCCTGAGTATCAGCCAGGTGATGTCTTTGCGATCCTCTTGGGGGCATACACTTTATGGGGTACCACTCCTGATGATTAGGGATGGCAAGCCAACATGTGGGGAGATGAATGCCCTTAGAAAAGGGGCGCGCCAGCCATTGGGGTCACATGGGGAAGCACCAGGGTCTGGCGGGAGGCCGAGGGAGAAGGAGAAACGTGCACCAGACCGTTCCTGTGGTCTCCGTGGGAAGGAAGCCAGTGAACAGGTTGAGGGCTGTGAATAATTCCATGAGCTCTGGGCATCGGGGCTGCCCCTCATGCCTGGTCCCTGGCTCTGCAGTGATGAGGGTGGGAGATAGGGACCCCCGAGTGTGAGAGCCCCCCCATAGAGGAGGGGTTGGGTGTGCCTCGGGATCCGTTGTTATGCTTCTGGAAGGCACTCCTTTGGAGCTGTTTGCTGCGACCAGGTAGCTGGGCAGCCCTGGGAGGGGCAGCCTCTCCAGGTCACAGGGCCCCCCAGTGACCAAACCCCAGAACCTGGGAAACAGACCAGGCTGATGGAGCCTGGCACACCCCGCGGGGTATCTGTGTGTGTCTTGTGTGTGTCCAGCCACTGCCCAGCAGTCCCACACCCCTGCTCGCCCCAGCACGGGGTCTCTGCCGCCCCCTGACCGCAGGCATCCCGGATCTGCTCCCAGCCATCTTCCCCCCCAACCCCCCGCTGTGAGCCAGGGCAGGGGCTCCGGACAAGACGTCTCTGGCTGTGTCCAGACCGCCTGGCCCCGGGCCGCTGCTGCCGAGCCCTGACCCATTCTTCCATCCCTGGCGGGGGTCTCTGCTCGTGCTCCCCACTTG
>NW_023270498.1:3859621-4023141 GCF_011800145.1 Mirounga leonina
CGGAGGACTGAGCACAGTACCGCTGTACCACACACGGAGGGTCTGTCGTCCGTGAGGGTCTGGCGGTAAAGACCCCTGCTCGGGCCACACACGGGGCCCCGAATCACATCCTCCTTTCATGCAGGCGCACTGCAGGTCTGACCCCTTCTCCCCGGGGCTCCGTGGGTGGGTTCGGGATGAGCCCTGCAGGATCAGATCCCGAACCCGGGACCCAGCCTGAAGCAGAAAAGCGCTTGCGTGCGCAGCCCGCAGCCCCTGCGGAGCTTGCCCCGCCCCCGCGCGGGCCCTGAGGCCGGCCTGGCTCCTTCCCTCCGCCCTTCCAGCGCTCGCAGGCGGGGGGGTCGGGCGCCCCCAGCGGTGGCTGCCCGCACCCAGCCTCGGCCCGCCTTCGAGCCCGCGAGAGCCGGCAGCCGGCGCCGGCCGCACGCACGTCCCCGCGCGGGCCGCGGGCCCCGAGGCCAGCACGCGTGCCCGGCGCCTGGGCTCCTGCCTGGGGTCGCGCCCTCGCCGCCCAGCCCGGGGCCCAGGGCAGCCTCGGAAGCTCCGCCCTGAGCCAGGTGAGCGCCCCGGGCCCCCGGACTTCGCCCGCATCCTCGGCCTTGGCGCGTCACGGCCGCGCTGGGCCCCCGGGGGCGGGGATGGCCTGCGGTCCCTTTCCGGGGCCTGTTCGCCGGTCGGCCCTTGGCTTCGCTTCGCTCCGAGTCTGACGCACCGCGCAGCCCTTCGGGGAGACCATGTCATTCCCTCCTTTGTAAACCTCTTAAACTTCGGGGCCGAGGGCTGGGGGTCTCCTGCGACCACAGGACTTAGTAGCTGCTCCCGTTTCTGTGGTTGCGGCTTTCGTGTCGGAGGAAGGGATGCTTGAGGGCGAAGCGGCCCCTCGGTCCTCAGGCGGAGCCCGGTCCCCCTGCAGCGGGGGACGCTCCTCCAGACCTGAGTCTGGGGGGTGGGAAGTGTCTCTGGCTCAGTGACCTTCCTCCAGAGCCCGGTCCTGCAGCGGCCTCTGGGACCTCGGCTTTCCACGCACCTCCCTGGGCTGGACGCCCCTCTGCCCGGGGTCGTGCCGTCCGGTGGCGGCATGCTTGAACTGCAGGCTCAGACAAGCGGGGGGCCTGCGAATCCTGCCAATGCCTTGCATCCCCGAACCCCCGTAGGGGGCTGGGAACGGAGGTGACGATGAGAATAATCAGCTTCCATAAAACTACAGCCTTTCATGGCCGCACATCTGACCCAACACCCCTCCCTCTTCCTCCTCGCCCCACGCGTGAGACACAACAGTAACAAAGGACAGAAGCAAAAGCCCCAGGACCTCAACCTCGGCCCAAACCTTGCTGGGTCCAGCCGTGATGGGGTCGCAGGTCGAGGGGTCACTGGCGATGGTCGTGGTGTCTGCTCTGACTCCTGTCGGAAGCGGGGAGCACCGTCCAGAGAGGCGGGGCCCCTCACCGGTGACCGCAGGCTTGTTCTCTACCTCCCTGTTGTTACCCTACCCACACGAGGAGCCCGCTGAATGCTCAGGTGCACGTGCTGAGGTCCCTGTTACCATCCACATGTGTTCAGAGGACGAAGCTGAAGGAGTCTGGCCAGTGCCCAACGCTGGAACTGCCTGGTTGAGGGTGGAAGAGAATAGTCTTCTCCGTCAGAAGAGAAATATGGGGGCGCCTGGGTGGCTCGGTCCATTAAGCGCCCCACTCTTGGTTTTAGGCTCAGGTCATGATCTCAGGGTCATGGCATCAAGCCCCACATGGGGTTCAGCGCTTAGCGGAGAGTCTGCTTGAGGATTTCTCTCTCTCCATCTTCCTCTGCTCCTCCACCTGCTCTCTCTCTCTCTCTCTAAAATAAATAAATCTTTTTTTTTTTTTTAAGAGAGAAATAGGAAGTATGGTAAAGATGCAAGGCCCGCTGTATCTGTTTGGGAGGGACTGGGACTGCTCCGCTTCCATATTTTAAATGGGAGAAATGAATATGTTTCTCAGTCAAGTGTGAAGTAGGAATAAATGTGATGACGAGAAGCGTGCGCCCGTTACGTTCTTAATAGTTAATGCGATGAGCATATTGCATGGCTCCTAAAATTTTAGGCACCTGTTTCTGTTCTCCACGTCATCACCTTTGGAACTGGGATGTGTTGCACTCAGTGGCCGAAGAAAACATCGGGTCACGGTGAATTGACAGTAAGTTTTCCTTCTTAGCGATACTTGGTGCTCCCTCCCGACCTGGACAGCCCAGATTCGGTGGGGTCCAGATCGCGTGTGCTGGACGGGGACCTGGCCACTGATGCTGGATGAGACTTTGACTCTCCGAGAGCAGACTTCTTGGGAGGATGTGGTGTGGTGGGTTCCGAGGGAAGGAGGACTGAAGTCTAGGAGAGAGGGGAGCAAGGCTCAGTTAGGACAGTGTGAGCAGACAGCGGGGAAGGGCCTGGGGCACGAGGGGGATCTGAATGAGTCAGGACAGGAGTCCCTGCTCAGCACCACCGGAGAGCATGGCCTTTCTCCACTGTCCTCTCTGGGGGGAGCGGTGAATCGGCCAGAACCATTCCCTGGGGCCAGCTCGGTGCTGGCTCCCTGCCTCCCAGAGTGACAGGGGATTTGGTGACAGGGACAGAGTGAGGGGACTGAAGACTGATGGTGCCCACGGCTTGGGGGAACTCAGCACCCCCACCCCCAGGGTGCTGCTGAGCCTTTTCTTCATTCACTTACATGTGTGACCTGACTGCACGGTGCTGACCTCTGATTGGTTTGGCTGTCAGGGCCAGCACCCCTTCTGTCCCCACAAATGCCACCCCGCTGAGAGGTCGGCCATGGTCATGCAGGTGGAGACCCAGTTCCCATTACTTCCCCTCAGCCTGGGGTCTGCTCCAGGGTCTGTGGAGGCCATGCTGTGGGTGTCTCTGAGCTCCGGGGTCTCCACAAGCTTGTGGCCATTGTGCGCCAAGCAGAAGGGAGACCACACAGGCCTTCCAGAACTTTCCAGCCCCCCCTCCTTATGCGGCAGGGCACCCCTTCTATCTCATGTCCGTCCATGCCTGAAACAGCGGATAGCCATGGTCTGGATTTATTTGATGAGAGGGAAATTAATTACCAACACATCTTTGGGGGGCACAGCAGAGAATTCAGGGGCTCCCTGGCCAAGATACTGCCTCTGGGGGGAGTCCCTTGTTGATTCTTTTTGGTTCTCAGGGACTCAGGGCAGGTGCTCAGTGGGCTCAGAAACATAGACCACATGCAGAGAACCTTCCTTATCAGTAAGTTATCTGGCCCTAATATGATTTGCAGTCTTCTTGTTTTTAAGAGCAAAAGGAGAGTTGATTTGGGGGGCCTGGGTGGTAGAGTTGGTTAAGTGTCCTGACTCTTGGTTTTGGCTCAGGTCGTGATCTCAGGATCATGAGATTGAGCCACGCATTGGGCTCCATGCTCGGCACAGAGTCTGCTTAAGATTCTCTCTCCCTCTGCCCCTCCCCTACTTTTTTTCTAGTTCTTTAAGGTGGAAGTTTGGTGACTGATACAGGATTTTTCTTCTTTTATAATTTACGGCTATAAATCTCTTTCCTAGCACTGCTTTCGCTGCATCCCTTAAATTTGGACATGTTGTGTTTTCATATTTTTCATTAATTTATTTTGAAAAACTGGAGATTTGGTTACAATAATGCGATGAAACCAGAGATCAGATTCTCCTGCTTGCACCAACTAGCATGTTGGTTGATGCTTGTGTTGAGGTCTGCCGTAATCGGTTTTAGGGATTTTTCTCAGCCTTCTTTGCAGAGGATATGTCCCTTGTCATTGTGTCACTGAAGTCTCTGCTCCTTAGCAATCGTTGAGCTCGTGTTTTGGCAGAGATGTCCTTGAATGTCAGGGAGGAGAGAGAAATGGGAAAGGAGAAATGCCCTGGTCTCTGCAGATTGGCTCTGTCCATGCCTTCCCCTGCTCAGTGCTTCTGGAGGTTTCTTCTGAGTGTAGCGATCAATCAGCCTGAGACAAAAGCCTTAGGGTCTTTTCCGGATTTTTCTGACCATGCATCTGGCTTTGGTTGCATCCATGGTTTTCGAGATCTTTCCCCACCCCTCATGGCATGGGCACTTTTGAATGCTCCACCATCTCCAATAAACTCTTCCCCGGGCTTCCCTTCCTTCCCTGGAGGAAGGGGGCAGGGTGTTGCATGTGTCAGAAGCCCAAGTGGCTGCAGGTCTTTGTCACTGTACATGGTTTCCAAGCTCTGTGTGGGGCTTTTCCACCCGAGCGAGCGGGTTCTGAGCTAGGAGAAGCAGAGACCTTGTGAGGGTCCCGCAGGTAGCCCCAGGCAGCTTCAAATACACATACACAGTGATTTGCAAATACACTCCTTCCCCCACAACCGGGGCCAAGTTCCCACTGGGGAGGGCAGCCTGCAGTCTTCAAGGGGAGCCCACAAGGGGAGGCGAAGAGCTTTCCTTCCCTTTTTCCGTTGCCTTTTTCTTGCTTCAGTATTCACTTGGTTGCTGTAGACCTTTGGCAGTCTTCCACAGTTCTATCAGGGTTGTTTCTGACAGTTCCTGCTTGTCTCTCAGCGTTTCTGGAGGAGGATGGCTGGCGTGTGGAGCTGCCTGTTCTGCCATCTTCCTGACACCATTCTATTTTTTCTTTTTCTTTTTTTTTTAAGATTTTATTTATTTATTTGACAGAGAGAGAGACAGCGAGAGAGGGAACACAAGCAGGGGGAGTGGGAGAGGGAGAAGCAGGCTTCCCGCCGAGCAGGGAGCCGGATGAGGGACTTGATCCCAGGACCCTAGGACCATGACCTGAGCCGAAGGCAGACGCTCAACAACTGAGCCCCCCAGACGCCCCATCCACTCTGTTTATTCTTTTTTTTTTTTTTTTTTATTCATGAGAGACAGAGTGAGAGAGAAAGGCAGAGGGAGAAACAGGCTCCCAAGGAGCAAGGAGCCCGATGCGGGACTCGATCCCAGGACCCTGAGATCATGACCTGAGCCGAAGGCAGACGCTTAACCATCTGAGCCACCCAGGCGCCCTCACTCTGTTTATTCTTAAAGGTCTCATTGTCTGTTGTAAATAATTGTAAATGGTACCTGGTTTGTGTCGTGTTTTCCAACTGAAATTTATCGTGTAGAAATGTAATTTCGTATGTTGATTTTATAAGAACATGGAGTTAAAGACGAGGTGACTATTCTGGAAGAGGGGCCGGGGGCAAGGCGAGGAAGTGGAAGCATCTTGATGGGTCATGAGCAGAACACGTCTGTGCCTGACATCAGATTACCTTGGATCAAATCATGGAATCTCCCATCCATTTGGTGATCTTTGATAAGTTACTTAAACTTCCAGCCCTCAGTTTCCTCACCCGCTGCCTCCAAGTCCCCCCAAATTCTCACCCAGTACCCCACTGGTCTCCACACCCTCGTTGCCCTCTGCACTGAGTAGGGTTTCATGATGCCGTTGGCGGGGATGTCCTGATTCTTGGCAGCCATCTTGACTCGTTGTGGGACTCCGCTGAGAACCACCTGCAATCTTTCTGGTCTTAGTTTGAAAAGATCTTGCTTTATGTCTCTCCCAAGGCCATGTCTTCCTTCTAACTAGAGTCTTTCTCTGGTTGGCGATATGCGAAATGGGAAACTTTTATTTTTCAACCCAGAAATGCCCAGCTCCCCATATTTCCCGTCCATTCCCTCTTGGGCTCATCCCTCCCCCTAGTGTCCCTACTGTCACATATGCCAGTCATGTGACCATCACCTGACACTGTCCTTTTACCTGCCTCAACGGGCAGTGTGCCCACTGCTCGCCCAGCCTCTGCCAGTGGCCCAGTTGTCACACAGATGCCACACGGCAGCTCGCGGCTATTCCTGGTGGCCCCGGGGCTGCACAAGGAGTGAGAGGCTCGCCCTTTGCAAGTCTGCTTGTGTTAGATTTGCTGATGTTCCACGGATCAGAGCATGTCACACAGCCACGTCCTGGTTCCAGAGGTGGAGGAACAGAGTCCAGTTCTTCCTGGAAGGAGATGTAAAGTCTCATCCCAAAGGGGTGGTCAGGTGCCTCCTTTGTAGGATGAGGGAGAGTTGCTATTTCTCCATTTGTTAGAAGGAGGGAGTAAATGTGAGCAGTCCCTTCATCGGACGGCTGTAATCACTGCCTTGTAACTGGAGTTCTGAGCAAAGCAGCTCTGCATTAAGGTCTACGGGCTTCTGTGTCGTTGGACTGGATCCACATTTGCTTCCTTTCAACTTGGACAGACAGAGGCAGGGGCATACCAAAGGTGGTTCCAGTGATCAGCAATAGTGAAGCAAAGCCTCTTCTCTCTGCGGGACAAGAGATCCAGAAGCCCTTCTGCAGCCTCTTCGTGCGAAGAGACTCACAAGTGAGACTTTCAGCCAGGGCAGGGATCATCCAGAACTGATTATGTTCATTATCCTGTAACTCACGGTAGAGACACAAATGGCTCATGAAATTTAAATGACAACACCCATTGGTCCTGCAAATATTCCGGGCAGTCTCTCCGGAGTCCAATGTATACAGAATCGAGCACGAGAAAAATCTTTCCACTTCAGCCAACTTGCTGTGCTGAGATTTCGCCTTTATTTGTCCACACCCCTCATTGATTCTACAGAGAAATTTTACTGACCCAAATGTCACTACAATATATATGTGGTGGAAAGCATGTCAGGATGACCCCAGGGGGGGTCCTGCTCTGCAACCACGTGTAAGAAAAAGGTTAGGGAATGATGCCTCACACGTTGACACACAACACTCATTTGTTCCAAACGAAGGGATGAATGGCTGCCCGAACGCTCTGTGGAGGTCAAGGTTCTGTGCTATGCAAGAGGATGTGGGAACCTGAGGAGCTCATCCGTCCAAGCTCTGGTTCTGGGAGAGACCCCGGGGCTGCAGACCCAGAGAACCCTGGTCCTAAGGTACACCTGTCAGTCTGCCACACACAGGGCATGAGAATGTCACCCCAGACACCTGTAGGAAGAGTGAGCTCTTTCCAGGTACCCACTGTCTCCAGCAGCATGATGTTCTCTTTTTTTTTTTTTAAGGAAAATTACATCTCGGTCACAAAGACTCCGTTGATAATCCATTTTCCCTACCAGTAATGGTGTTCCTGTCCCTTGAGGTAACATTAATGAGACTGTGTCCCTAGAGCTCGGGGATAGATTAGGTTCAGGTAACAGGAGGCATACACTGTTTTATTTATTTACTTTTATTTATTTTTTCATTGTTTTAAGGCAGACACCGGGTTTGGTCCTCTTCGGCCAAGTGAATTTCTAAATACCCATGGGTGGTTCATTTCTCTGAATCACAGACCTGATGGGGACACTTGGTACTGATGACATGAAGCACGTCTAGTTCAGGTCACCGTGCCCATTCGGGGCTTATGGTTATATTTCATAAAACATGCGAACCACCCAGAAAGAGCCAAAGTGCTGACAAATGTTTCCATGTGTGAAGGACCATAAACCTACGATCAATTTTCCTAACATTCGCATGCACCATTAAAATGCTCTCAAGTAGGGGCGCCTGGGGGGGCTCAGTCGTTAAGTGTCTGCCTTCCGCTCGGGTCATGATCCCAGGGTTCTCGGATCGGGCCCCGCATCGGGCTCCCTGCTCTGCGGGAAGCCTGCTTCTCCCTCTCCCACTCCCCCTGCTTGTGTTCCCTCTCTCATTGTGTCTCTCTCTGTCAAATAAATAAATAAAAATCTTTAAAAATAAATAAATAAATAAATAATAAAAGTCAAGGGCCATGCCAGGGTAGGAAAATTACAGGCAGGAAAAAAAGAATGGTCTCACGTACTATAAAATTCGGTGTTACAGTCACTGTATCACAGTATCTCTAAGTTTTAAGTAGCTTAGATATTTATATATTCATCCTTTTGCAAAAAAAAAAAAATTTTAAGTGAGAGAGAGATATGAGGGCAAGGGAGAGAGAATCTTAAGCAGGCTCCATGCCCAGTGCAGAGCCTGACGTGGGGCTCGACCTGGCGACCCTGAGATCATGACCTGAACGGAAATCAAGAGTCGGACGCTCAACCAACTGAGCCATCAGGCACCCCAATCCTTTTGCAAAATTTTAAATCCTTATTTGGATAAACTTCGGTCAGAGTAATTGGAATAAGTGTCCTAAAGATGGATATGTTCCTCACCAGAATGGTTAAATTAAAAAGCCTGCCCAAGGCAAGCGATAGTGAGGATGTACATCAGCAGATTTCCTGACTCAGCAGACATACACGTGTGCTTCCCCATGGCCGAGCACTTCTACTCCTGGAGACACACCCAAGAGGAACAATTTCACCTGTCCACCAAAAGACATTTACAGACATGTACATATCTGTTTTAGTCAGTAGAGCTCAAAACTCAAAACAGCCTAGGTGCTCATCAAGAGGAGGATGGATTAACAAACTATGACAAATTCCTGCAGCACAGAACCACTCAGATGTCAAAAGGAATGAACTCAGACATGGTTGAATCTCAGAAATATTATTCTGAGGAAAAAGAAGCCTTGAGCAAAAGAGTGCATACTATATGACTTTATGTGTTTGAAGTTCCAGCTAGTAAGGGGCATGAGGAAGCTTTCTGGGGAAATAAAAGTTTCTGTTGGTGACCTAGGTAGAAGCTACACAAGTATGTACATATGTGAATATTGAGCCTGTAAGATTTATATTTTTTACTGTATGTAAAACTAAAATTCTTTTAAAGATGAGTAGATGATATGGGCACCTGGGTGCCCCAGTCCGTTGAGTGTCTGATTCTTGATTTCGGCTCAGGTCGTGATCTCAGGGTCGTGAGATTGAGTCCCACATCAGGCTCCGAGCTCAGTGGAGAGTCTGTTTGAGATTCTCTCCCTCTCCCTCTGCCTCTCCCCCGCCCCACTCACACATGTACTCGTGCTCGCTCTCTCTCTACAATAAATAAAATATTTTAAACAAAATTTCAGAGATGAGTAAATGAGAGGTGATAGCAGTGATAGTTACTTGGGTAATAATGGACAGGTCTTGTCTTGAGGGTTGAGATCCTCAAACCTGCACAAGTGAGCTGAGGCTGCAGGGACCTTGTGCATGAGGGAGGGCAAAATAGGCTCCCCTTTGGGAGAAGGAGCCAGGAAGTCATGACATTATCATAGGTAGATGACAAAAAATTCCCCCACTGACAGGGGCTGGGAGGATGCACCATGCGTAATGAGTCATGAGTACAATCCAGTCCCTCACTGGAGAGGAATATCACTCTTCTGTCTCATTTTACACTGATCCCCTTTGTGGGGATCTAATTCAAGAAACTTTCAAGGGTGCCTGGGTGGCTCAGTCGTTAAGCATCTGCCTTCAGCTCAGGTCATGATCCCAGGGTCCTGGGATCGAGTCCCGCATCGGGCTCCCTGCTCCGCGGGAAGCCTGTTTCTCCCTCTCCCCCTGCTTGTGATCCTGCTCTCACTGTGTCTCTCTCTGTCAAATAAATAAATAAAATCTTAAAAAAAAAAAAAAGAAACTTTCAAAAAACCGATTAGTGACAGATGAATTCCATAGAGCCCAAGCAAAGCACCTGTGAAACCGCTCTGGGATGTGTCAGACCCTCTTAGAAGAAAATCCTTTGGAAAATGAGTTGATAATCGAAAATGAGGAAACATGCTAAAAAACTACAGAGCCATGGAAAACATCCCACAGAACCAACACGTTGGCGAACTTACCCCTAAGAATGCAGAGATAACAGAGCATTCCAAAATGGACCTCAAACAAGTCATTAAAAATAAATAAAGGGAGAGGCGCCTGGGTGGCTCAGTTGGTTGAGCATCTGACTCTTGATTTCAGCTCAGGTCATGATCTCAGGGTCCTGAGATCAAGCCCAGAGTCGGGCTCCATGATCTGCATGGAGTCTGCTTCTCCCTCTTCAATCCCCCACCCCCCACCTCTGCCCCTCCCCCTGCTCACGTGCTCTCTTTCTCTAAAATAAATAAATCTCTTAAAAAAAGAAAGAAAGAGGGGCACCTGGGTGGCGCCTGGTCGTTAAGCATTGGTCTTCGGCTCAGGTCATGGTCCTGGGGTCCTGGGATCAAGCCCCTCATCGGGCTCCCTGCTTGGCGGGAAGCCTGCTTCTCCCTCTCCCTCTGCCCCTCACCCCCACTCGTGCTCTCTCCCGTGCTCTTTCTCTCTCATATAAATAAATAAAATCGTTTAAAATTTAAAAAAAAAAAAAGAAAGAAGAAAGGGATAAAGGAACACAGTATCCATTCACAGCAAAATGTTATTAGTATATGTAAGATGAGTGACAGTATCTGTTGTCGGTGTCTCTGTGAGACTTCTCACTGCCTCTGGGTGAACAGTGAAGCATTATTGCCTAAAACTGAAATCAAATGCACCTTTCAACCCCATGGCTTCATTTCGGGGACCACCGCACAGTGAGACCCATGGCACGTGAAGGTGTATCCCACGGGTTTCCTTTTTACTGTAACACCGCCTGTAGCAAGAGAAAGTAGGAATTATGGTGAATACTCGTCAACAGTGGGATGGCTGAATACAGTATGCTGCATGCATTCATGAGTTGATATGCAGGGACTTAAGGGGACAACTTAGTTATAGATGAGCTGCTTGGTGGGGTTTCCAGGATGTGATTTTAGGTAGAAAAGAGGCAGAAAAGTAGTTTTCCCTAAGAGAAGCATTAAGCAGAACAAAACAAAACCTCTGTGTGTTTTTATTCATTCTGTTCCTCTATGAGGAACGAGAATGGGATATTATGGAAGGAAGCACACTAGGGTATAATGCCATTAGTCTGCACACATGTGGGGCAGGGGATTTGGATTAAGGAAGCGGTAAAAATCAAAACAAATAAATGGTTTCTCCTTTTTTGAGAGAGAGAGAGAGCGAGGGATAGAGCGGAAAACGGAAAGGGAGAGAGCGAGAATTTCAAGAAGGTTCTATGCTGTGAGGGGCTCGATCTCACAACCCTGAGATCATGACCTGAGCTGAAATCAAGAATCTGATGCTTAAAAAAAAAAAGGGAACCTGACGCTTAATTGACTGAGCCACCCAGGCACCCCTATAGATTTCTTTTAAAAAAAGGAGTGACTGTAGAAAACAGCATGCATTTTATAATCAGAATTATGGGAAATTACACACCCAATCACACATATATATGTGCATTCACACACACACATACACCACACACGGGGAAAGAGACAAGAAGAAATGATAAACCAATATATATGAAAAATTGAATTAAACTATAAATTAATAAAAAATTGTTGAGAAGGGAGCAGGTGCAGAACTGGGAATATTTTTTTTTGAAGATTTTATTTATTTGAGAGAGAGAGAAGGAGAGACAGTGAGAGAGCATGAGTGGGGAGGAGAGGGAGAAGCTGGCTCCCTGCAGAGCAAGGAGCCCGATGTGGGGCTCGATCCCAGGACCCTGGGATCATGACCTGAGCTGAAGACAGACGTTTAACCGACTGAGCCACCCAGGCACCCCAGAACAGGAAATATTGATGAAAATAATTCTATGAAACAATGTCCAAACTTGGTAGTTTTCAGGGAAACGCAAAACAATATGGAAGAAAGCAGATTCTCACCTGGTACCTTGAGGCGAGGATGTGGACAAGCCGTGTTGCACACAGTGGGCATGAGCATGAATCCGAAGGGCAGCTCTGGAAAAACGTCTGGCAGTATGTTTTAAAATTCAAGATGTGCATATAGCAAAGCCATTTGCAGCGATCATGCACTTTTGATTTGGGTAGATGGAGAAGCCCTCGTGGAATTTGTATGAGGAGACTGGAACGCGTGTGTGCATTAAATTGTTGTTTTTAATAACAGAGAGAAAGTGGAAACAGTGTAAATAGTGGGCTTCTGCAGAAGAATGGAGGAGTGAATTATAGCACACTCATATAACGCACTGCTACACGGTGTTTGTATTTATATCAACATGGAGGAAAGTCACAAGACACGATAACTACATAAAAAAATAAAAAGCAAGGTGCATTAGTATTAGTATATGACAGTGCATTGGTTTAAGTGTAAAAATCAAGCAAATTAAAGTCAGTGCATTATTTCAATTGGAGTGTGTGTGTGTTCATGGTGTGTGTGTGTGTGTGTGTTTTCATGGTGTGTGTGTGTGTGTGTGTGTGTGTTTTCATGGAGCCACAGCAGACACAACATGGATTGAGGGAGGTTTTCTCTGCAGCACGGGACAGAATAGGATTGATGGAGGGGCAGGTGAGCCCTGCACCCTGTGTGTTACAGCCATGGTTTGGAAACAGCAAAACCGTACACCTGTCCACACACGGATGAATATAGATAAAACAGTTAGAAGCTAATGTAGCTGCTTGGACTGCAAGCATTTATGCTATTCCTTTTTCTATTCTGGGACTTTTACTTACTGTACAAATGGCAAGAATCTCAGCAGCTCTGGGCCAGGTCACCTTCCTTCTAAGCCCCTTGGGGCCATGAAGTGGTCGGCCATGAGTCTTCATCTCCTTTGTCTGTCTGTCGCAACCACCACCGAAGATTCCTGCCTTCCACCCGTCCCCACTTTGTAGGAGGAGCGTTTCCTGGAATTCCAGTTTCCCATTGAGATTGGTTTTAAAGTATGCAAAGATGCAGTTGAAGTTATCATTTATTGATTCAAATGGGTAAAATAAGTCTCAGAGATAGGACCAGAAACTGTTGAAACTGTTGATGATATTGTTTCTATGAAAAATACAAGAGTTGGTAACAGACATAAATAACGGAGAAATGCAAGTGTGTGGATCTGATCCATTCACAGTGCATGTGGGGGGCTGTGCCCTGTGCCGAGCTCGAGACGCACCAAGAGAGCGCGTGTCCTTGTATGCGAGTTGTGATATTTCATGTGTCATTAGTGGGTAAGCACTGTGCAAACACAGCAAGTACACACAGAGGGAAGCTACTTATTACTGGGGTGTTGGCGTAGTGTCTGTGTCTCCGCGAGGCTCCGTTCCTGCAGGAGAGGAATCGTGCCTGCTTTTCCCGCTGCCGTACCCTGTACAACAGGTAACACTCAGAATGAAAGAACGAGCAGGAGACATCAGCGGTGCACGAACACACTCATTCTGTACAGTGAATGCGAAATCTATAGTATTTCTGGAAAACCACTTGACGGTGTGTATATCAAGTGTTAAAAACGTGCAGGGGGCGCCTGGGTGGCTCAGTCGGTTAGGCATCGGACTCTTGATTTCAGCTCAGGTCGTGATCTCAGGGTCGTGAGATTGAGCCCTGCGTTGGGCTCCAGTGGGGCATCTGCTTGAGATTCTCTTTCTCCCTCTCCCTCTGCCCTTGCCCCCACTTGCACACACTCACTCTCAAAATAAATAAATAAAATCTTTTTTTAAAAAAAGAAGTTGAGAATGCATGACCTGGGGATTGTACTTCTAGAAGCTTATCAAAAGGAAATAATCCACTTGGTAGGCCATGACTTACAGCACATAAGTCACTGGTGAGGACTTCTAACACTGAGTCAGTCGCGTCAGGATGGTAGGATGCCAAAATGTATCATGCAAGGAAATCGGAAAACACAGGGGAATTTTCCACATGGGGAGCAGTTATGGTTGGTTCAGTGGAAAATCCATATGCCCTCCATTTAAAAGACTGGATTTTATTTTTTTCTGTCTGCCACTTTGTGGTTGACAAGGTTGGGCAAGTCACGTATTAACTTGGAGCCTCAGTTTCCATATCTATAAAGTGGGAGCATAGCACCTGTCTCACTGAGTTCTAAAAATAACTAAATGTATGCAAAAGCTCTATTAAGACCACAAACCCATATCTACATAGGGGAGAAATCTTAAGGTGCATCCAGAGATATGCTTTTTTACATAATTCATATTTAATTTAGTATTTCAGTTAAATACCCATTTGAGGGAACCATATGAGTGTAACTGAGACCAGCCCCAGAACAGGGGTCAGGGGAAGAATTTTCCTTTTCAGGAGCCTTGACATTTTATCCTATTTTAAGATCTCCTTTCTCCTCCTCCTTTTTCTGACAGTCCGTATCTGCATTCAATCATCACCTATCACCACAGTTTTATTCGGTATGCATAAATATGGCATAATTAGCTTGAAAACGAGTCTCTTAATTACAGTTGTAGAGTTGCTTTATTTGCTCAGCCTTCAAATCTAAGGAATATGACAACCTGCCAAGTCAACTTAAAACACAAGGTCTAAATTTATCAGTGCGGGGCTTTTGATGTGCTCGTTTCCTGGTGCCTTTGCTCAATTCCTTTTGACAGGTTTGGAGGGTACGCTTTTAACCACATTTATTCCTTCACTTGCTCTGGAGTTGGACTTTCTGCTTGAATGCCAGTCTTTTCCAGAATTAGGGACGGTGCCAGAAGGAACCAGAAGGAAAGATGTTGCCACCAGCATCCATCACTAGTGGTGGAAGAGTCGATTGAGAAAACACGTGGGCAGACACCTGAGGCTTTCCTGGTGCATGCTGGGTGCTCAACAGTCTTCCCTGAGCCCCTTGTTCACTCATTCATCCTCTTTTGCTCTCCTCCTTTGCCCAGACTCATGGGTGGACAGATTCTGATTTGTCACCATTGTGGTGTGTCAGGGGGTGGGGGTTGGGGAGTGGACACAAAGAGCCAAGGACTGGGGGTTGCAAGCCGTATGTCAAGTCCTAGCTTTTAAACCCTGGACAGCCACTATCAGCTGCTTTCATTTAAGACTTTATTATTATTATTATTATTTTGAAACAGGCGGTACTCTCCCCATCTTTCCCCCGCCCCCATTAGTAAGCACCTGCCATGCCCCCACCTGCTTCCGTTCCCCTCAAATCTGGGCTCCGTGTTGTGGCTGTGCTTAAAGAGCATGTGTTCTATTGTGGAGTTCAGCATCCTGTATCATTTACATTAGGTTTTCCAGTCCTTTCTTGATTTCTTTTGGATGTTTGAGGCTATCTTATTCAATTTGGCCCCTCCAATAGCTCAAAAGCTACCCATCACCTTATATATTATGTGGTTAATTTTTTTTTTGGTAAGAACACTTAAGCTCTACTCTCTTAGCAAATTTCAAGTAGGCAAAACGATTAATACATTCCAATTAACTATAGCTATCAGGCTGGCTGTCCATTAGATCTCTAGAACCGACTATCTCATAACTGAGAGTTTGTATCCTTTGCCCGACATCTCCTGATTTCCCCACCCTCAGCCCCCTGGTAACCACCGTTCTGCTCTGTTTCTGTTGGTTTGACGTTTTGAGATCCCAAATATAAGTGAGAACACGCAGTATCTATGTTTCTGTGTCTGGCTTATTTCCTGTAGCAAAATAGCCTCCAGTTGCATCCACATGGTCGCAAATGGCAGGATTTCCTTCTATTTTAAGGCTAAGTAATATTTAATTGTATGTAGACATTTTCTTGATCCATTGATCCATCAACATTTAGGTTGTTTCCATATATTGTCCATTGTGAATAATGCTGCAGTGAACATGGGGGTGCAGAAGATCTCTTGGAGATGGTGATTTTATTTCCTTCATGTGATCACTGGATCATATGGTAGTTCTGCTTTAAATTGTTTCGGGAACTTCCCTATTGTTTTCCACAGTGGCTGCACCAATTTACATTCTCACCCACAATGGATGAGAGTTCCCTTTAATCCGGGTCTTCGTCAACACTTCCCTTTTTTGTTTTGTTTTGTTTAACATTGGCCATCTTAACAGGTGCCAAGTGGTATTTCATTATGGTTTTAATTTGCATTTCCCTGAGGATGAGAGATGTCGAGCATCTTTTCATGTACCTGTTGGCCATCTGGATGTCTTCTTCTTTAGCAAAATGCCTATCCAGGTCCCCTGCCAATTTTTTATTTGGGTGATTTGTTTGTGCGTTTTTGCTATTGAGTCGTATACGTTCCTTATGTATTTTAGATATTGACCCTTATTGGATTATATGGTTTGCAACTATTTCTCCCATTCTGCAGGTTGCCTTTCATTTCCTTTACTGTGTAGAAGCTTTTTAACTTGATATGGTCCCACTTGTTTATTTTATTTTATTTTTTCCTGCACTTTTGGTGTCCATGTCCAAGAAATCATCACCAAGACCCATGTAAAGGAGCTTTTCCTCTAAGTTTCCTTCTAGAAGTTTTATGGTTTCAAGTCTTATGTTTAATTAAGCCTTTAATCCATTTTGAGTTGATTTTTGTGTATGGTGTAAGGTAGGGGTCCAGTTTCTTCTATTTGCGTGTGGAAATCCAGTTCTGCCAACACCATTTGTTGAAGAGACTATGCTTTCCTCACTGCATTTCTGGCACTTTTGTGGAAGATTAAGTCTCATATATATATACATCGACATCTATCTATCTATATCATATCTATATATTTATAGATTTCTATATATTTCATATCTGTATACCTATATCTATAGATCTAAATAAATAAAATCTTTAAAAAAGAATGAACAAATATTAAAATAAAGATGTTTATTATTTGGTATAGTCAATCTCTAACTGAATAAAGTTTTGCTATTCTTTGTTTAAACTTGTCCTGAAAATAAATTATATTTTTATATCATTTTACATGCCTGAGAGCAAATGAAGACAGCTTCTCGATAAGCATCCAAGTGCCATCTGCTTGCTTAACTGTTGCACACAGGTTTTTTTTTCTGTTTTAAAAATTATTTAACACAGAAAATGATTGTGTATAAATATTTAAGAATAGATTTACACATGCCATGAAACTTAATCAACTGGAGATATAATTAATATTCGTTCTGTTCTTTTATTAATTTAACAGAAAACAAAACTAAGGGAGCAGCACTCTCTTCCTTACAGGGAATTTGTCCAATATTTGCAAATAGAAGTAGGAGCATAGGTTGCTGGGTATTTCTCTCCGCTCTGCAATGCCTGTCCCCCACCCCATCTTACAACATTCGCACATACGTTATAGCAATAAAAAGCAAATGAGGAAAAGAGAGAGGAAAACATTTTTCTTTCATATCAATAGACCATCACTGTCTTCATTTCTGTGTTCTCCTTTATTCTTTTCCCACGTACATCACATAGTTCAGATTTCCACTGTAATGGTTGGATACAACGGTGTAGCTGGGTAGGAAAGGAGAGGGGGCAGGAGGGAGAGCATCAGACAGACAGACATACATGTCTGCATGTCCTGGCAAGTGCTTGGCTTCCCCAACCCCAGATTTCAGTTGAAGAGATGAACAGATGAACGTGGACCCCTCCTAAAGCCACATGTGGGAACTGTCCCATTCCAGAAGCATGGGGAGAAACTATCTAAAGGCATCTGATTCTCTATTCGAATTCCTAAAAGGGAATTACAGCAATTTTTAAGCAAAAATTATGTATTTTTCACATCTGAATTCTCTGGTGCCTTGTCCTCCCTGAGGCAGCAACCCACCCAAGGCTGAGTCATGCCTGTCACTGGGCCTCGGAGGGATGAACGCTCCTCTCGCCTCTCACCCCACCCCCGCCGCTCTGTCACTTGGGGTTTGTCTCCCCAGTCTGTCCTCCGAGACAGAGAATCCAAGACAAGATAAGAAACTGAAACTCAGAAAGCAACTCCTTTGACCAAACCAATGAAAATACAATCTCTAACGAGTCAAATAAAGATAAAGATGGAAAACATTAACTTACAAAATGAGGGGCCATGAAGAGGATATAATAGTGGTGGATCTGAGTTTATAATATTGAAGAATGCATTGTACAAGTGTAAGGTTTAATACATAGTTAGTTATTAATAAAATATCAAAGTCTCAAAGACATGAAGTATTTCTGGGTTTACTAAAAATGCCACAAAAGGAGAAGTAGAACATTGGAATGGTCTTAAAAGCTTACAAGAAATGGACATGATCATTGAATAATTTAGTTTCAGGAGAATTTTCATGGTGACTTTTTGCAAGCTTTCAAGAAGCAAATAATATGTCTCTAGTTAGAGGGGCGCCCAGGTGGCTCAGTCGGTTAAGTGTCGGACTCTTAGTTTTGGCTCAGGTCATGAACTTATAAAAGGAGAGAAAGTTTCTCAATACATTTCATAAGATTAGGATGATTCCACCACAACCAAATTAAAAAAAAAAAAGGCTCTGTAAGAAAGCTACAGCAAAATCCCACTTACTGATATGGATAGGACAGTAAATTAAATATAAGCAGAACACATCCTAAAAGGTAATCACTCCAGAAACAATTAGGATTTGTTCTAACAACATTTTTAAATACAATGAATGTCTGTTTCAACTCAAGCTCACTTTAAGAGTAAAATGCCAAGGTATGCTTTTAAGATTGTTCCCATTTTATCTGGAAGGTCTACCAAGTCTAAGAAGAGACGAAACCAGCGTACCAGTTTCATTATTGGGGGCGAAAAGGATAATTTTCCACTAGCTTTCAATTATTCAATTAAACAACCCTAAAAATAAAGTAATGGGTAGCTAACATAAATCATAACAGAGTTCAGTTGTTTCTACTGATCCAGGATAAACTACACAAAGTGGAATTTTGCATAACAGCCATAAACAGTGGAAGTGAAGGAGGGATGCTCATTCTGTGAGGAGGATAAACACTATGCTCCTGGGGTGGGCCAAGCACTGGTCTGGGCAGGGGATGTAGCGTGAGTGCAGATGCTCACACTGCTGGAGGTTATTACTCTCTCCTGAGGACAGATAGGAAGCAGAGGGGGTAGGTGTGCAGATGGGCCAGACAGTGCAGAGGTGAGGCGGCAGGGGAGGAGGGATGGGCTGGCTGACTGCTGGCTGCATCCCTTTGCCCACCCGCGGGAGGACGTCCTGCAAGGACAGAAGGGGGGCCGGGGGGAGCCCAGAGGCCCTGGGGCTTGGAGCCCTGGGGTTGGGGTGGGGAGGTAGTGGAGGTGGTGGGAAGTGGGTGGTGGCCCCAAGCATTGCAGGGTAAAGCAGGTGGAGAGTGCTGGTCTTTGGGCATCTGAGAAGGGGACAGGGATCAAAGATGCGTCTGGGTTCCGCTCTGAGTAACCAGAGGCATGGGGAGATGTGCGGAAGGAGGAGGTTCAGGAAAGGCCAGAGTTAAATTTTCGACACAAATTCGAAAAGGCTCCTTGGGTGTCAGCGTGGACAGGTGGAGAGGTCAGGCGAGTGGTGGAGGCTGGGGAGCTGCAGGGGAGGAACGGCCCTCGGGGCTGGGGGCTGGTTGGGGTCCGAGGCCACCACGCTGGGTGAATGCCAAGTGCGTCCTGGGCACCACCGCGCGGTCCCGGAAGAGGGGACCCTGGCAAACTGTGTTTGCATTCTGTTTACTGAAATCATCTGTGTGGCTCTGAGTCACTTTTAGTAAAAGCCCTTGAATATTCAGACATGAAGCATATTCTTATCTGAAGGTGCCAGTCGGCCATATTAGCCTGACCTCTACGAAGATAATGTCTCTTTATAGCCATAAGCCCTCAGCTGAACCGCCTCACGGTGTAGATGCAATTTAGAATGACGGGACCGTACTTTCTGGTTTTGACTTCAAATGGATTTTTCTTCAAGTATTTCATCGGTATGCTCTTTGGTATATATGTACAGTCTAAAATGTTCCTTCATCATATTTTAGATTTCATTTTTATTACAAAATGTCTGTATTCATTTCTTTATGTAATATGATCAGTTGTTTTCTATGGGAATGATGCACTGTTTAAAAGTCATCTTTCTATTCAGATTTGCTGATCGTTGATCTGTGCTTGCGCTCTTTGCTGGCCGCATTTTGGTTTGCTTCTTTCGGCTTCTCTTCCTTGCTTTTAACTGAAAACATGCAGCTTGTCGTAGACCCAGTAATCCCTACCTTACAATCGTAGGACCTGATGAGACTGTTCTGTTTCCTATTTTATGGGACCTTTATCGGTTTTGTTTTTTTACTTTGCTTTCAATCTGTGTTGTTTGCTTTTATCCTTTCGGTGTTTTTAAACATATTTATGTTCCTGTTGGAGTTTCTGGAGCATTCTGAGAATGCATGAGGCAGAGTCTGTCTCCAGATGCTTCTGTGTGGTCCCCCTTGCTTGCTGACCCCAGAACGCTGGACCTCTCTCTGTGCCTTTGGCAGATTCTTCCTTGACTTGATTGATTTTTAGAAGGGTTTTATTTTGTTGTTGTTGTTTTTTTTTTTTACTTTTTTTAATGTTATGTTAATCATCACACATTACATCATTATTTGTTTGTTTATTTTATTTTATTTTTATTTATTCATTTGAGAGAGAGAGTGAGAGAGAGAGAGAGCACAAGCCGGGGGAGAGGCAGAGGGGGAGGGAGAAGCAGACTCCCCACTGAGCAGGGAACCCAATGCGGGACTCGATCCCAGGACCCTGGGATCATGACCTGAGGCGAAGGCAGACACTTAACCATCTGAGCCACCCAGGCGCCCCAGGAGGGGTTTAGAATGTTCCTTTAGTATCTAATTCTCTCATCGTTTTCTTGTGTGCATGCCATAGGTTTTATTCTTCCATAAAATGGCATGAGCTAGGTAGAATGACTCCTGACCCTTCCTGTCAGTGGCACGTGATATGCAGGTGTCTCTCTTGCTCGAATTGAACCGTGTGGGTTTGGCGCCTGGCTCAGCCCAGCCGCACACCCTGGCAGTTCCAGGTTGGACTCCATGAAGGGACTAATTGGCATCTCTCTTTCCCACATCTTTAACATTTTTTTCTCCTTCTTTCTTTTCTGAGAGCCTGTTGTCAAACCCTCACCAGGACACCACGAGATGTCCCTTTTTCTTTTTTTCCTCCTGTGTGCAATCCTGGTCCACGTTATCCAGGGGCCATCTTTGCTTTACTTTTCCTTATTTGTACAGAATAATATGGGGTTTAGCTCTTTTGTCAGCTCGGTAGCTGTGGTTCAGTTGCTCACTGAACTTTCTAAGTTTAGTTCTTGCTCAGATAACAATTTAGGTGCGGTATCAGGCTATAAAGGTGTGGTTCTAGTACGTGCTATTCTATTAGGAATATGGGGTTTTTTCTTCCCCCTCTTTCGTAACATTATGGTTTATCCCAAGCTTGCTGGTTGTGTTTAGTGAGGTCCAACAGCCCTTGTGTGCGCTCCATGGGAAGGGGTTGCTGCAAATGCTGGGACCTGGGAGGCCTGGCTGAAGTGGGAGCCGCGTCCCGGTGCAGCCCCAGCCCCGGGGGGTGCAGAGGCTGAGCCCCGACACCTGTGTGGCAGGGCGAGGCCGGCGGGAACATGCGCACGGGCCAAGCACTGCGTGTGGCCATCAGAGTGGGCACTTCGGGGGACACCAGACGTTCCTGGCGAGTCTCTCTTCCAGTCCCGCTGGTACATCCCTCGTTTGGGGGTCACACGGGCTCACTTCACCACGATCACAGATGTGTGTGTTTCTTGTGACTTCTTAGATGTATCCGCGGCACTGAAAAGGGCCATTTCTTGGACTGCCGCTTGTCCATGGGTTTGCAGGATGCCACGTCGGCCCTGTGTTGAAGGTTGACCTGGGTGACGTGGCATTGGACAGAGCTAGGTGCCACGAGAAGAGTCAGGTGACAATGCCAGTGTTTTCCCGCTTGAGGCATCTGTGCCCCGTGGGTTGGGACAGCGGGAAGGTCTGCATGAGAAGGGGAGGGGGACAGCAGTTAAGATGGCCAAATGAAGGAGGACATCCCAGGTGCGAGGACCCGGGGCTGTCAGAGCGAGCAAACAAGGAGGCGGCTGCAGGGGAGTATTCTGGGCAGAACTCTGGGGACACACAAGGACATCCCTGCAGACCCTCCCTGTTCCCCTCCTCCTCAGGGCTCCCACAGATGGCTTTCCAGGGTGACCAGTAAACTTTTGTTGGAGGGAAAAGTGCATATTGGAAAGGAATGACAGGCCTAATTAACACGGTTTTTTAATATCCCATTTGAATTCCAGAAGCTTTCATTGGTCCTCGGCAACAGCACATACGTGTCCCCGTGTGTCACCGTCATTCACAGTTGCGACTGTGAAACAGGGAGGCCTTCTGGCACAGTAGATGACATCCAGAAAGTTCGAGAGACAAATATACATTTTGCAAAAGAAAGTCTAATATCTAATCTCACCTCCACTGTCTCGGATTTCTAGGCTTCCATTCTCCCATCTGTAGGTCGAGGGCGTCTGAGCACGAGATTTCCAGGTCTGATATTTTGTAGGTCGAATATCCTAAACCTCAACCTTCCCACCTTCAGTTAACACCCACGCTTCTCCCGTGGGAACAAATGGACGCGAGACAAAGATAAAGCAGAACTCGAAGTTCTTGGCCACAAAGAACCACATGCATGTTAGATGATTATTATCCTATTAATGGTAGGACAGGTGTATTTGCTACAGACTTTGAAATTGTATTCCCATTATATTTTTTACATAAGCGGGTAGAGAACACATGCAAAATTGTACTTAATTGCTAATGACCAAGCAGCAGGGAGACAAAAGAGCTTGCTTAAGATTCTCTCTCCCTATCCGCCTGTCCCTCTCCCTGCTTGTGCTCTCTCCCCTCCAATAAATAAATAAATAAATAAATAAATATTTAAAAAATTAAAAAACCACAATCCAATATTATGACACATGCACTTGATCTGATAAAATATAATAAAAACTAACAATGTCAAATGTTGCCAAGGACCTGGATGAACTGGAATTATCACATACTGACTCTGGGGACTAAATCGTCACAATCACTTTGGGAAAATGTGTATGAATGGGTTTCTACTAGGGCTGAAAGGTCACATACCCGATGTGACCCGAGTACCCGACTCCTGGGGTCCAGCTTTTACGTCCATAACAGCTACCACAGTACTAGTCTAGCCAGCTACTGTTAACAGAAACTTGGAAGTCAGACATCTATCAATAATAGGAAGGATAAATGCATTGTAGAATATTCAGAAAATGGAGCAAGAATGAACTAAAGATGCATGATCGCAGGAACTCCCCGACAAAGAAGAGCCACCTGCCGCGGACGGGTCTATACATGACGAGTCTACTCCTACAAAGTGCAGACACGCTCAACCCTATGAGTTCTGTTGCTCATTGAGGTCGGGGCACAGGGGGCTTCTCAGGTCGCAGTCATGTCCCGATCCTTGGTTCGTGTGGTGGTTTCATGGGTGTGGATTATTACCAGGGAATAACATAATCTATAATTCTGAAACCAAGGTCAGTAAAAACTGAAACCCGTGGTTGCCTCCCCAGTGACAAGGTGAGCAGTGTGCTTGGGTTAGGAAACATTTCGGGGGGGGGGTCTGCGGGTTGGGCCCCACGCATCTGCTAGCCTGCGGGAGAATTGGCCTGTGCTGGTCCCCAGTGTCCGCCTGTGGGCTCTGCAAGCGCGTGCATGGCGGGGGGGGGGGGGGGTCTGTCCCCCCCTCTGCGCTTACTTTCTGGCTTCATTTTTCAAACACTGCTCTGCGGAATAAAAATGCCCATCAGGATATTCGTAACTGTTTGTGCACAAAGGTCTCCACGGTCAGGTGAGTTTAGAACAGGTTGCACACGCGAGCCCTTCCTCCCTGGCTCTTGGTACAGATTGGCGTAGTGAAGACGCAGATCAGATCTGCAGGAGACAGACCCCATTTGCTTTGTTTAACGAAACCTGCCCTGATTTATCTGACAGTGGGAACTTCTTTTATTTTTTAAATCAAAAAAAAAATTTTTTTTTGAGGGGGGGCGACTTCTTTTAAGCAGCAGACCTTTCACCATGTTTCAGAACTTTGGGGAATACTTCTTTTGTTTCTCCTTATTATTTACTAAAGCGTTTTCTGAGAATGCTTCACTTAAAAATGAGGGATTGTTTTGTTTCTTGAATCTCGGTGCAGACTGGGTGGTTTACGATAAACTGCATCAATTTGGAAGGATCAGAATAAGATGACCCAGGAGTTACCTACTCCTAAGTTCCAGGCATTGGAATATAGCTGTGCTCCCAGGAAGCTGAAAGGAACATCAGCTCCCAGGAGCTGAAAGATGGGACATCGTGACCTCATGGCTCACTCCTGGAGCTGCCTCCCGGACAGGATATTCCTTTGACAGAATAGCTTTCTTTGAAGAAGAAGGTCTCTTTTACAGAGATTAAACCTATTTCCTTTTCGTGCATAATTTAATGCCATTTTAAATTTTTCCTTATTTAATTGTCCTTTTGTCGATTTCTTTTTTTTTATTTTTTTAATTTTTATTTTATTTATTTATTTTTTATTCTTATGCTAATCCCCTACATTACATCATTAGTTTTAGATGAAGTGTTCCACGATTCACTGTCCGTGCACAACACCCAGCACTCCATGCAGAATGTGCCCTCCTCAATCCTTTTGTCGATTTCTAGTTAAACAATGATTTTGTACTAGATCCTTCCCGGAAGAACGTGCATGTGCACATGGACATGGGTGCACACACATACGAACATGTACTTGGTTATTTCATTTGACTTGGCCGGGAGATGAGAATGCACGTTAGGAAAATAGTATTTCCTTTTCGAGACCATATACACCAGGTGCATGACAAGGAAATTGAAATACATTGCTTCCTCTGTAAATACCAGCGGGGGGATTTCATGTTCGGAAGTCAGATTTGTGGGTAAGGAATGTGATTTACAGTAGGGTCGAGAAAACGTCACTGTTTCAAGACTAGGAACTGATGTGAAGTTCAGCATACATGGGAATTATTCTTATTTTAACGTCATGGGTCCCAAGGAACAAATGCCAATAACCTAGCGCCTCAGATAAAATGAGCTGCCTTGAGCCATGCTGGCCCTGCCGGGCTCCTATGGATTTCGGCCCTAGTGCCCTGTCATTCTCGGGTGCCGGGCTGTGCCTCAGTGTTTAGTCTTTGATGCAGGAGAAGGAGATATGGTGCCAGGCACCTGTGGACATTTGCGTTCATTAACACCACGTCTTCTTGCTGCTTACCATTGCTTGTTATTAAAATTTAAGCATATTGGCAACTTACCCAACCGCATGGCCGTGTTAGTTTCATTTTAGTTAGGTCAGTTCATGATTTAATTCTAAAACCGTAATCCGATTGTGCGTGTCCTGAGCTCCATCCCAGACCCTGGGGTGAATTTGCAGTGTGGTCGTGGCTCCAGCACCCTGGGGCTCCCCATCAGGGAAAGCACCCCTCTTGGGCTCGGAGGTTGTCACTGTGAGGGGAGGTTCTGGTGGAGACACAGGAGAAGCCAGGGGGATGGCTCATTACAAATGTCCCAGCAGGTGCAGGATTTGGCATTTGTGAGCCTCAGCCTCATGTATCGTGAGTTGAGGACACACTAAGTGAACACACCTGTCAGGGCTAATTGTGCTGGTAACCAGGGCAAAACGGGGACTCGACACAGACTACACCTCAGGAGATGCAGTGTGGAGGACCCCGACAGGATGGGAGATGCTCCCTCCGTGGACGGCCCTCCATGATCAGGCCTCCGTTCACCACGCTCGGTCTGGTACAAGCTCTTCTGATTCTGTGCATCAGCCACATCTAGCCACATCGGGGTCCCGATGGTACAGACAGCAGCTTTCATAATGCGAACCCTCTGCCCTGACAGCAGATTAGCACAGAGAGGTTCGGTTTAGCCATGTCTACCCGCTGTCACCTTGAACAACTGTCCCAGAGGCAAGGAAAGCATTCTATACTGTGTTCGTTTTGAAGTTAGCCATCTTTAGCCAGAGGGTCCTCTCCTAACAACCAGGCGAGAAGAACATGATGTAATGTAGCAGTAATTAATTACGAGCCATGTGACTTGGCTAATACTTGTTCTAAATCTCATTTTCCAAATTTGTCAAACTGTTCTCTATGCTTCCTATTTCTGCTAAAGTAGCATATAAATATGAAAGTTAAATTATAATGAGATTAATTGATAAAGATTAAAAGCTGTTTCTCCCTATTACCCTATTTACTAATGAAGTAAAATATATGGAGGTTTACTTGCCATTAAATGGCTTTGGTGGCCAGAATCTATTTTTATACATGAGGATTCTCTTCAGTAATTGATCTTTTAGTTTATGAAGTTAGCAGAAGCAGAAGTTGTTTGTTTTTTTTTCCTCAAGGTTCTCAGCAGTCCTTGAGTTACAGCCTGTAAAATTAAATGTTTCATGAAAAGGGAAAATACAACCCATCCACACCCATGAGATTAACAGCTAAAGCAGTACCAGAGGGGAAATTATGGAACTAAATGCTGACATTAAAAAAGAGGAAAATTCTCAAATCAATTAACTCATCACTTCAGAAACTAGAGAAAGAAAAGCCAAATAAACCAAAAGTAGTAGTAAGAAGAAAATAGTAAAGATGAGAACAGAAATCAATAAAATTGAAAACAGAAAATCACTAGAGAAAAGTCAATGAAAGAAAAATTGGTTCTTTGAAAAGATCCACAAAATTGATAAGCCTCTAGCAAAACAAAGGATTTTAGCAGGGGGAGAAGATGCAAATTACTAATAACAGGAATAAAACGAGATACCCCTCTAAACCCAACAGAAATGAAGAGTGACAAAGGAATATTATCAGCACCTCTACATGCATGAATTTCACAACTCAGAAGGTAAGAGCTAAGTCCTTGAAAAATAAAAACTACTCCAACTCATCCAAATAGGAAATAGATAATTTATATGAAAACTATTAAGGAAATTGAATTCATAATTTTAAAACTCCCTCAAAACCATGACGGTTTCACTGGAGAATAATACCAACTATTTAAGAATTAATACCACTTCAATGCAATGTCTTCCAACAACAGAGGAGGACGGAGCAGGTTCCAGCCCATTCTATGAAGTCAGTGTTATTCTGATACCAAAACCAGGCAAAGACAATAGAAAAAGATAATTTTAAAAAAAAAAGTACAAATCAATATCCTGCATAAATATAAACAAAATTTCTTACTACAATATTATTAAACAAAATACACCAATATACAAAAAGAATTTTACACTGTGACCAAGTGGGATTTATTCCAGGTATGCAAAATTGGTTCAGTCTTCAAAAATCAGTCATTGTGGTTTCCAGTTCATCAGAGAAGTAAGGTCACAGGGTAAACCGCTCCCCCTAAAATTGGAGACACAGACAGATAGATACAGAGAAGCACAACTTACCAGAGCAGAAACCTCCATGGGAACCAGTACTGGGCTAAGAAAACCTAAACTGTAGTTGATGAAAACCCAACTTGTAATTGAGAAATTGCTGGAGGTTCAGTGTGGATGAGTGTGACAGTCAAAAACTCCAGTGGGACCCAGTCATGGAGGGTTCCCTTAATTTTGTGAGCTTTAATGTCTTAGGGAGGGAGAAAGGGAAAATAACCATTTTGAAATCATTCAGAGTATTCTATTCTTTTTAACAGCGTCTGTCTGCCCTCAGGAGAAACTATTTGACCAGAGTCTAACTGACCTGGGGTACAGGACATAGCCAACTCCATCTCACCCTAGCTTTCCATATGGGAGGAGGGAAGTACCCAATTCTAGCCCAATCTAGCCATCCTAAACAACCAAAGTGGGTGTAGGGATAAGAAGCACTTGTGAGTTTTGCAGTCCAGAGTCAATGGCTTGGGAAAAGACTGAGACCGAGTCATAGGCTAGAGAATGCTTCCCCTCCCCCACACTTTCCCACCATGCTACTACAGTTTTATTCACAGTACTTCCTTTTATCCAATACATTATTTAACTTTCAAAAAATTTATAAAAATTATAAGGCATACTAAAAGGCCAGAAAAATAGTTCGAAGAGATGAGCAAGCATCAGAACCAGAGTCAGATATGGCATGTTGGAATTCTCAAACCAGAATTTTATTTTTTATTCTTTTTCAAGATTTATTTATTTATTTTAGAGAGAGAGAGGGGAAGAGAGGGAGTGGGGGAAGGGCAGAAGGAAACGGGAGAGGGAGAGAAGCAGACTCCCCGCTGAGCATGGAGCCCAGTGTGGGGCTTGATCTCTTGAGCCTGAGATCATGACCTGAGCCGAAACCAAGAGTTGGCCACTTAACCGACTGAGCCACCTAGGTGCCCCTCAAACTAGGATTTTAAAATAACTATGATTAATATGTTAAGCGTTCAAATGGAAATAGTAGACATCATGCAAGAAGAGATGGGTAATGTAAGTTGAGTGATGGAAGCACTAAGAAAGAACCAAAAATAAATTCCAGAATGCTAGAAAAAAGATCAAAAGCACTGACGTAAATGAAGAATGCCTTTGATGGGCTCATCAGCAGACTATCCAAGAACCATGGAACAACTACAGAAGGTGTAATGCATGCATAATGGGAATATCAGAAGGGGAGGACACATAAAAAAGAACAGAAGCAATATTTGAAGGAATAACTGAGAATTTCCCCCAAATTAATGTTATACACACCAACCTATGGATCCAGGTAGCTCAGAGAACACCATGCGGAATAAGTGCCAAAAAAAACAAAAAACAAAAAACCCTACACGTATGCATACCATATTCGAACTTCAGAAAATCAAAGATAAGGAAAGAATCTTAAAAGAAGCCAGAGGTCAAAGCACCTCATCTATAGAGGAGCAAATACAGGGATTATATCTGACTGCTCTTTGGAAACCACTGAAGCAAGTAGAGTAGAGTAAAATATTTGGTATTGAGAGAACTCTATACCCTGCAAAAGTGTCCTTGAAAACTGAAAGAGAAAGAAAGACTTTCTCAGGCTAACAAAAATTAAAGGAGCTTTCTGCCAATGGACCTCCCTTGCGAGAAATGTCAAGAGAAGCTCTTTAGAGAGAGAGAGAAGGGAAATGCAGATACTTGGATCTACATAAAGGAAGAGCATCAGAGAATGATTAAGTAAAGGTAAAACAAAAACTTTTATTTTTCTTAATCTTTTTCTTTTTTTCTAAAGAGAGAGAGAGTGTGTGTGTGCAGTGGGGAGGGACGGGGAGAGGGAGAGAAAATCTTAAGCAGACCCCATGACCAGCGTGGAGCCCAACTCAGGGCTGGACGTGGCGCTTGATCTCATGACCCTGAGATTGTGATCTGAGCCAAAGTCAAGAGTTGGACACTTATCCAACTGAATCACCCAGGTGACCCTTATTTTTCTTACTCTTAAATGATCTAACAGAAAATAGTTCCTTCAAAATGATACTAGTAACTATGGATTCAGTTATGTATGCTGATAGGTAGTTGGATAGATACCTTTATTTATGCTTATGAATAAGTGAAATGAATAATAATATGGATACAATGGCTGGGAGGGAGGAGTTGGGATTATTTGTTATTTGTCATTATTCACACTACACTTGAGCGTTATTTGAAAGTGGGCTTGGATTAGTTAAAAAAAAAAAAGAAGTGCAACATATGTTTAAGAAGGAGGGAAAATACAATCATATAAAGTGCTAAGTTAAATCCAGAAAAGACAGAAAGAGAAGGAAACAAAAATAGGAACAAAGAACAAAAGCATCAAGTAGAAAAGAGTAACAAATATGGTAGATAGAAATCCAATTGTATCAATAATCACTTTATTTGTTTTAAAGATTTATTTATTTATTTTAGAGAGAGAGCACATGCGTATGCACAAGTGTGGGGAGGGGCAGAGGGAGAGAATCTTCAAGCAGACTCCCCACTAAGCGTGGAGCCTGATGCGGGTCTCAATCTCACTACCCTGAGATCATGACCTGAGCCAAAACCAAGAGTTGGACGCCTAACTGACTGAGCCACCCAGGCACCCTTCAATAATCACTTTAAATGTTAATGGTCTAACAGACAGAAGTAGAGTGGATCAGAACTTAAGACCCAGCAATGTATTGTCTACGAGAAACCCACTTTAAATATAAAACATGTATATTAAAAGTGGATGGAGAAAAATAAATCATTCTAACACTAATAAAAAGAAAGCAGGAGTAGCTATATTAATTTCAGAGTAGACTTCAAAGCAAAGAACGATATCCAAGATAAAGGAGGTAATTACATAATGATAAACGGGTCAGTTCTCCAAGAAAATATAATAGTCCTCAACGTGTTTTCACCAACAACAGAGTTTCAGAGTACATGAGGCAAAAACCGATGGAACTGCAAGAAGAAATACATGAATTCACTATTACAGTTGGAGACTTCAACATCTCCTATTGGAAACGGACAGCTCCAGGAGGCAAAAAATCAGTAAGGACACAGTTGAACTCAGTACCATCATTCAACTGGATACAGTTGATATCTATTGACTACTTTATCCAACAATGGCACAATACACATTCTTCTCAAGTTCCCATGGAATATTTACCAAGATGGAGCACAATCCATGCCATAAAACCCACTGTGACACATGTAAAGGAACAGAAATCATACAGCGTCTTCTCTCAGACCATAGTGGAATTAAACCAGAAATCAGTAACAGAAACATAGCTGGATGGGGCGCCTGGGTGGCTCAGTTGGTTAAGCGACTGCCTTCGGCTCAGGTCATGATCCTGGAGTCCCGGGATTGAGTCCTGCATCGGGCTCCCTGCTCGGCAGGGAGTCTGCTTCTCCCTCTGACCCTCCCCCCTCATGCTCTCTCTCTATCTCATTCTCTCTCTCAAATAAATAAAATCTTTAAAAAAAAAAAGAGTCTGTTTCTTAAAAAAAAAAAAAGAAAGAAAGAAACATAGCTGGAAAATCCACAGATACTTGGAGATACACAACAGCCTTCTAAAAAAGACATCAGTCAAAAAAGGAGTCTCAAGAGAAATTTTAAAACATTTTGAACTTCATTAAAATGCAAACACACTGATCAAAATTTGTGGGATGCAGAAAAGCGGTGCTTGGAGGGACACTTAAGGCATCAAATGCATATATTAGAAAATAAGAAAGTACTGAAATCAGTCTGAATTCCCATCTATGGAACCTAGAAAGAGAACAGCAAATTAAATCCAAAGTAAGCAGAAGAAAAAAAATAATAAAAATTTGAGCAGAGGGGCGCCTGGGTGGCTCAGTCATTAAGCGTCTGCCTTCGGCTCAGGTCATGATCCCAGGGTCCTGGGATCGAGTCCTGCATCGGGCTCCCTGCTCAGCTGAAGCCTGCTTCTCCCTCTCCCCCTGTTTGTATTCCTGCTGTGGCTATCTCTCTCTCTGTCAAATAAATAAATAAAATCTTTAAAAAAAAAATTTGAGCAGAAATCAATTACATTGAAAATGAGAAATAGAGAAAGTCCAAGAAACCAAGAGTTGGTTGTTTGAAAAAAAAAAAAAAAAATCAATAAAACTGAGAAGCCTCTACCCAGGCTAACTAAAGGAAAAAGAGAGAGGACACAAATCACTAATATCATGAAATAAGGGACATCACTCCAGATCCCACAGAAGTTAGAAAGAGAACAGAGGAATATAAGGAACAATTCTGTGCCTACAAGTTTGACAACCCACATGAAATGACAGTGTGGTATTGGCAAAAGAAAGACAACCAGATCAATAAACAGAATTGAGAGCCCCAAAATAAATCCAAATAGGTATAGTGATCTGATCTTTGACAAAGAAGTAAACACAATGCATTGAAGAAAAGATAATCTTTTCAACAAATGGTGGTAGAACAATCGGGCATCCACATGCATAAATACATAACCATACAGTATTTATCTTTCTCTGAATGACTTATTTCACTTTGCATAATACTTTCTAGGTCCATCCATGTTGTTACAAATGGCAAGATCTCATTCTTTCTTATGGCTGAATAATATCCCTTTGAGTATATATTCCACACCTTCTTTATCCATTCAGCCATCAGTGGACTTTTAGGTTGCTTTCATAGCTTGGGGATTGTAAATAATGCTGCAAAAACATAGGGGTGTATGTATCTTTTCAAATTAGTGTTTTTGGTTTTTTGGGATAAATACCCAGTAGTGGAACTGTTGGATTGTATGGTATTTCTATTTTTCATTTTTTGAGGAAACTCCATACTGTTTCCCACAGTGGCTGTACCAATTTACACTCCCACCAACAGTGTACAAGGGTTCCCACCTCTCTACATCTTCACCAGCACTTATTTCTTGTGTTTTTGATTTTAGCCATTCTGACGGGTGTGAGGTGGTATTTCACTGTGGGTTTGATTTGTGTTTCCCTGATGATGAGTGATGTAGGGCATCTTTGCATGTGTCTGTTGGTCGTCTGGATGTCTTCCTTGGAAAAGTGTCTATCCAGGTCCTCTGCCCTTCTGTAAATGAGGCTATTTAAGCTCAAAACAATGAAATTACTTAGTCCAAGATCACATAACTATTAGCAGTGGTATCAGATTTTGAATCCAGATTTTTCTGGAGAGGAGACCTGTAAGGACCTAACACCCGCAAGTACAGGTTTTCTGGGCAATTATGGTGTGTCTTCTATGTGCAAAGCACACTGGTAGATATTAGGACAAATGAGAAGGAGATTGTGTCTTTAGATTAAACTCTGCAAAAGAAACAAACAGAAAGAAGCATGCTAAAGAGAGCTAGAGTGGAATGTAAAATTAACAGGTGTTTCACGTGCCGAGTGGGACAAGTGTTGACAAAGTGGGTCCTGCCCAGACCGGCTGCCACACCACTGTTGGCTCTGACCTCAAAGAGAGAGAGCTGAGGAATCCATCCCGGGCCACGGGGGTCAGGAGGCAGCCCTGAGTAGGTTGTGTGGGAATGTGCAGAGATAGAGGACCTCACATTGGCCAACTGGGTGTGCGAGGGTCTGTATTTAAAACATTGTAATTCACCAAAGCTGATGGAGGAGAGGGTCTTGACCACACCTGGTAAGTCTGAAGTGTCAGCAGGCTGGAAACACGGAACCAACGCTCAAGAGAGAGGCGACTGGAGCTGCAATTTGGATTCATCCCCACATGGATGATTGTGCATGCTTCAAGGTCTCCAACAGAGAAAAAAATAAGTGAAGGGATGAATCCTAGGGCTGTGTCTGAGTAGGAAGGGCTGGGGGTAAGAAGAAAGCAGAGCCCCTGCAGGGAGAAGGGGCTGTGTATACTGGGGCACGGGGTCCAGAGGATGACATTGACCACTTGGTTAATGTGAAAACCAGTAGCCACGAAACCATGAGTTTTTCTGCTTAGAATTATAAGAGCCAGTTTTTATCCTGGAGCTTGTTTGGATTAGTTTATTTTTAAAAAATTTGTAGGCGAATGTTTTTTTTTTTTCTATCGCTTTTATGGCTGCATACATCACAATTAAGCATATTTTGGTTGTGAGCACGTTAGCAAAGATTATAGAGGCAAAGAAGGGAGAATGAGAATCTGACTCAGTGCTCAAGTTCAAAGCTGGGGGCCCTTATTTAGGCCCCAGTAAGTGCTCACGTTTCCATTTTAGAGGGAGGTCTGGAGGTAGAGCAGATCTTGGGCTGGCGTGGAAGCCTGTGGAAGATACAGCCCTGGTTAACGCTAAGATGGTGCTTTTCAAAAGGGGTCCCGGTCTGGGGGACGGGCGGCAGCGCATAGTGCGTGGGAACATGTTATCACAGCACATTCTCGATTCCATCCCACACTGAGTGAGTCAGAGGCCCTGGGGGTGGGACCAACAGAAGCCCCTCGGGCACTGATGTCCGATATCCAAAAACCCGCTCCGAGAGGTGCGGAAGTTACACGGGACTTATTGTCACTCCAAGCAGTTTGCTTATTTAAATTCCCTCTCGTAAAGGTGCCATGAAGAATGAGACCGGTTCTTTGGAAGTCACAGTTAATTAACTTTTTTCTGTGGTCACTTAGAATTAATTAAATCAAGTGATTGCAGATTGGACTTCTGTGGAAGGCCCCCTGGATGGAACAGTTAGTGAAGATCACAGTATTGCCAATCATAAAAGATTTAAGTAGGGCCAGTTTCATTCCAGGACAAAAGTAGGAGTGCTTCATATTGTTTAAATGGTCACTTTCCCACTGTCATTCACAGGAGAGGGAATAAAACATACACTGTGAAGCTGGCTACCTAATTAAATGCATTATATATTTATGCACACTGCTAATGTAAAACGTTTTTCTGCGTTGCAGGCCCAAACTGTTTTGCGGAAACAACTGTCATCCCCGCTGGAAGAGAAGTCAAGACTGACGAATGCACCATATGTCACTGTACTTACGAGGAAGGCACGTGGAGGATCGAGAGACAGGCCATGTGCACGAGGCATGAGTGCAGGCAAATGTAGGAACGGGACCACACACACACACAAGAACAAAAAAACAGACGTTTTTCTAGAACCTTTTACTGACGGGAACATTCTAGATGACTCTGGGGAATAGCATTCAACAGGAGAAGACTTTTGAGGAGGAATATGGAACATGGTTGGTACTTTTGCGTTTCTTGCTAACAGTTACTGCAAAAGAAGGAAATGGGTATATTTCAAAACATCCACAAGAACTTTGGGCATAAACCCCCCCTCTCTAAATAAATGTGCTATTTTCACAGTAAGTACACCGAAGGACACTATTCTATATTAAATGTATTTCTATAATCCCTCTATTAGCTTATATAAATGTTTTCTATAGATACAGATTAAAAATGCCGTGTTGTCAACCATGCTCACTGTGTACCTGCATATCGTCTTCGGTCCCCGATCCCCTCACATGAGCCTGGTGGTGGCTACTTGATTCTGCTTCACAGCTTGGAACAGTGCGCCCATCGATGGACCATAAGACGACGAAATACCGAAATCCTGCCCCCATGGTGTCTCATCCCAGACACAGATCTCATGTGTGTCCTTACGAGATTCGGTCTCCTTCACACAAATACGTTTCCTTCTCATAATGACTCCCTGCTTTGATTGTCTCCGTTCTCGGTCATGTGGGAGATGCAGGCACAAAGTTAGGCAGCACGTGCTTTTTTTCTGTATATTCGAGGCTCCCGTGTTGGGGGCCATAGATGGACACATCCATAGAGTTCATTCTCACGCACATTACTTTCTCTTCTGAGCATGCCTTTAAATCATCTTGTAAGCCAAGCAACAGGGTAGGTTGGAATGTTTGCACTGTTGTTCCATCAAGCTGAAGCGTGCAGTGAAATAGGGGGATTTCTTGACTCTCTGGAGCAGAGTGGAGGAAAACCCAAGCCCCAAACAAGTCTCTACCTGGAATCTAGATGCAGTGCAGGGAACCACCCCCCCTCCCCCACCATCCACTCAGTGGATGTGTGTTTCTTACCGGAACAATCAACTACCCTCCGTAAGAGAGTAGAATCTGAAAGATCGCCCTGTATTAGCCATCCTTCTGGAACAGAGTGAGGAGCATCCCAGCCAGTATGTGAGCACGGACAGGGCCAAAGCCCACGTGCACTCGGCTACTTCTGTGTAGTTACCTGTAATCCCAAACGGATTTTATGTCCCCTCATTTGGACAGGGAATAAAAGAAGCCACTGCAAATCCCAATCCTTGAGCAATACATATTAGAGAATATTCCTGCCTTTAGCAATCACGTTGACCCCTTGCACACTGCTGAGAAAGGTGGTCAGTCTTAAGAGGCGTACAGTGAAAAAATGATAGTCATTATCTGAATCTTTAAAGTTTTTTTCCCTATATTTTTATTTACTCCAAAATTTTGAATTAAGCACCTATTAGTTACAAATCATTTGATGACAAAAAGGGGGAATAAAGCATGGTTTCTTGCCTTCATGGGCTTTTGGCCCTACACCTAACACGAGTAAGAAATTATAGTGCATTGTGGCAGGAGGTCAATTCAAGGTCGGCAAAGGGAAGTTCTTTCCTGATAAGAGCAGAGAATACCAAAATATCATCCAGTATCTAAGAAATCCTTCAGGCATTAAAGGTTGACTAATCAAGAAAAATTGATATATTTGTCATTATTGAAAACGTGAACCACTGTGTACCTTAATAAATGTACAGCCAGCCCTAACTGAAGCCTCCAGAACTTTACATACGCTTACATTTACTTTGAATCTTGTTTATCAAGAACCACCTTGGGCCAAATGGGCTCCACGCACATAGATTTTCAAGAAAATGCTCAGGGCAGGTATTAGCTAGTTGCTTTCCCAAACTTAACCTTTGGTACTAAAGGCTACTAGACATTGGCCATCATCACTCTATTATCCAAAGGTAGATTTTTTTTTTTTTGAAACAAGGTTATATAAGTTATGGTTTTGCCAACAGTGGGCTCGAATCCCTGTGGGGAGGTGGGTCATTAGCTATCGCTAACAGTCCACAAAGCCACCTCTTCTCTCCCCAGCAAACACGCTGCAGTGAGAGACTCAGTCAGAGGCCCAGAGTCTCCCTGCCTCCCTTGGTGATGTAAGTCCCTCCCCGCATGGGCGGTGAGCTCTGGAGTAATTGCAGTGGGACCTATGAGAATTTCAGGAAACCCGGGACTTTGGTCGTATACAGAGAGAGTGAATAGGAGAGCATCTGGGAAACAGACTTCTACTTGCTCTAAACGAGTGTGACCCATACATACCACGGGTGCAGTCTGGAGCGGGAACACAGGGGCTGTTCTTACACTAAAGTAACTCCCTGTCCCTCTCTGGTTCCAACCCCTCATTCCTCTTTCCACGTAAGAACACTACGTAAACCACACATATGGCTGAACTTGGGTTAATGACACTGCATATCCTTAACGTAGAATGATGCTATTTGCATTTTTGTCTAAGAGAGACTTGTTCTTCTTCGGTTATTTCTTGCCATGAGTGTAGAGTTTCACATCTATAAGGTTGTGGCATGTTGAAATTTTCTTTTCCTCTTCTTTTTTTCCCCATAGAATATTTTGCAGAGATTTTTAACAATGAAACCGTTCTATTCATTCACCCTTAACAACTGCATTATAAAAAGAGGAAAATACATGTCCAAGTTATTCGATTGCAAAATATTCTGGTTTGGACACAGTCCTGAAAAAGGAGCCTCAAAGTTCACGTACAGACGTGTTCGGAGAGCCATAATTCTTAATCTTCCAATCGGTCTGCTCCATGAGTCCCTGTGATTGTTGTTAAGTGACTTCTTCAGGTTGAAAAAGGAAATCGTGCTTACAGAGGTAGCACATGCACTTATTTCAAATATCCGACCTATATATCTGCCCATGCGAAGCAATGTGTATTAAGCAACAGGACGATTCTGGAAATTATCTAATCTGACATTTCAGACTTTCAAGTGAGATTCGTTCCTTCAGTCACAAGATATTTCCTGTGCCGTTGTGTGGATCTGTCAGTCTTTGTACATTTCACGGAAGTCTTGGGTAATTTCAAAACCTTGCATTTTATTCCTGCACAGAGCACACCTTAGATGCGTCCCCGCCATGCGCCACACGGAGCTGCAGCTCCAACCGATGCAGAGGTGAGAGCATCCTTGACAGCAAGGAGATTGATTACAAGCCTCGAAGCTATCTGACATTTCAGTGTTTTTCTTTCGACTTTTTGATACTTTCAATTTCTTCATCTCCTTTGTACAGTAAAACAGGTTTAAGAGATAGTCTTACACATTTTAAAATTTTTAGCATCACGATTATGTTTAAGAAACTCTCCTCTCTATTCCCCCAACACAAACGTTGTATGTTTACAATGTTTAAAAAATCCAAACAATTTCAGAGAATTCAAGTGTCTTCTATTTTGTTTTTTGTTTTGATTTTAAGCAGTGAAAGTGAAAGATTTTAAAGTGAAAAGTTTAGTGTATCCATTATTTAAAATGTGCACAATATACTAACTAGCTCAACCGAAAACTGAAAACTATATCCATTATTTTTAAATATAGATAGAAAACAGAACTATAGACACAAGCCAAATTTAACAAATATTAACAGTTTACTATACTTGCTTTAATAGGCAAGACATCAAGTCTACTCTTACTGATTTTTAAAAAAATCAGATGCTTTTCTGCAATGCAATGTAATAAGGAGAGGTGAGGGGGCGCCCGGGTGGCTCAGTCGGTAGAGCATGTGACTCTTGATCTTGGGGTCACGAGTTCGAGCCCCACGTTGGGGGAAGAGTTTTCTTAAAAAACAATTAAGGAAAGGTGATTAGGTGCCGTCTCATCCATGTAATGAGGCCGGTCAGACACCTATTGTTCCAGGATTTGGGCTTCGTTGACAACACATTGTCATTCCTAGACTTACCCCACAGTCCCATGTTCCCACTAGCAGCCTCTGTGGATGGCTGGTGTGGTCACTTTTCCTGAGTACTCAGATTCAGAGAGAGCAATCACTTCTTCGGGAATAAACGAGGGTTTACAGCTCGTATGTTCTATGTGCCAGAGGCCACTTCTCACTGTTCCATGTAGAGCTGGTTCATTCTTCAGATTCCCACCAGCCTCCCCAGTCTACCAGTTTAGTTTCCTGAACACAGATGGCGTCTTTGACTGAATGAATATGGGGCAAGGTCACAGCCCACACCCTGCCCGGGTCTCCTGTTGGCCATGAGAGTCTCAGGCTTTGGGTTCCTCCGACCACGCTTTGAACGTGGTCTCTGCTTCCCAACTGCCTGCTTTTTCAGCACTTGGAGATATTCGCCATTTTTCAATATCCAGCTCAAGTGTCGTTGCTTCTGAGGAAGCTTCTTTAGCCCTACATGGATGGTTGCACTGGGCCCCTGCCATACTGTCCATTTGGTATTTTATGCTAGCATGATTTAGAGATCATATCATACTTGGCGTTATACTTCAGTTTGTCTGTTTGCTCTATTATTCATGCCAAAATCTCTTTATTTCAGGCTATGGAACATTCAGTCCCTAGAATACCGTCCAATACCTTTATGCTGAAGGCTTGTTGAATTGTATTCAATGTAATAATTCAGAGGTTTTTTTTGCTGTCCTTGTTTAAGGCCAACGACCATCTTGAAGAGCAACTCAAAGCTTCCATGACTGTTTGCCCGACCTGTTGTCTCCTGCTTTCTCAGCTGACTTGCAAACCTCAGTGTCCAGGGTTCAGCAGCCCAAAACATAGCAAATCTCCACCATTGCAGAGTTTATAGAGAACAGCCCTTAGACAGGCACCGGCCATTTCTGATACAAGTCAGGAGACACATGGCTTTCGGTGTCAAATTTCTGATGCTGAAAATAATTTCTTATGTTGAAGAGACACTGGTTCTTAGTGATGATAAGTCAAGTTTATAACTTTGGTCTTTACAGTATTTATTTACTTAGTTCTGACTTTTAGAATATAAATTTCTTGTCTTAGACTTTCACAGTCCAGTATGTATGCATGTTTTCATCTTTTTACATAATTACTCAATAGGTATCTAATAAAGTAATAAATCAATGAACTCAGTCATTTCTGCAGGAACACACATTTCCACAGGCTGTTGGGAAAGTGTTAGAAGGTGGTGGTTGTCTACATTTCACCACATGTCCAAGTTCACTCTGAGTTTTGCAGAACACCTGGGGTTTTTTTGTTTTGTTTTGTTTTTTTGCACCTGCTGTTTTAACTTTAACACGAAAATGTAGAGATTAAGCCCAGAAAACTTTTTATTTTTTATTTTTTTACATTTCTATTTTAATTCCAGTTAGTTGGCATACACTATTATATTTGTTTCAGGCGTACAACACAGTGATTTAACAATTCCATGTGCACATAATGACAAATGCCCTCCTTCATCCCCATCACCTGTTTCCCCCATCCCCCACCCCCTCCCGTCTGGTAACCATCAGTGTGTTCTCTAGAGTTAAGAGTCTGTTTCTTGGTTTGCCTCTCTCACTTTTTCCCCCTTTGCTCATTTGCTTTGTTTCTTAAATTCCACATATGAGTGAGATCATATAGGTATTAGTCTTTCTCCGACTGACTTACTTCACTCAGCATTACACTCTCTAGGTCCATCCATGTTGTTGTAAATGGCAGGATTTCATTTTTTTTTTATGGCTGAGTAACATTTCATTGTTTATATATACCACATCCTCCTTATCCATCCATCAGTTGATAGGCACTTGGGCTGCTTCCATAATTTGGCTCTTGTACATAATGCTGCTATTTTGATGTAGTCCCAGTGGTTTATTTTTGATTTTGTTTCCCTTGCCTCAAGAGACATATCTAGAAAAAAGTTGCTATGGTCGATGTTAAAGAAGTTGCTGTGTTCTCTTCTAAGATTTTTATGTTCAGGTTTCGCATTTAGGTCTTTAATCTATTTTGAATTTATTTTCATGTATAGTGTAAGAAAGGGGTCCAGTTTCATTCTTTTGCATGTTGCTGTCCAGTTTTCCCAACACCATTTGTTGAAGAGACTCTCTTCTTTTCTATTGGATATTCTTTTCTGCTTTGTCAAAGATTAATTGGCCATTTAGTTGTGGGTTTACTTCTGGATTTTCTATTCTATTGTATTGATCCATGTGTCCATATTTGTACCAGTACCATAGTGTTTTTTTTGTTTATATGTTTTTGTCAGTTTCAGTGGTAGAACTTTGTGATTCATGAGTACTCATTACAGTACCACAATGTTTCGATCACCACAGCTTTGTAATATAACTTGAAGTCTGGAATTGTGATGCTTCCAACTTTGCTTTCCTTTTTCAAGATTGCTTTGGCTATTCCGGGTCTTTTGTGGTTCTATACAAATTTTAGGAATATTTGTTCCGTGAAAAATGCTGTTGGTATTCTGATAGGGATTGCATTAAATGTGTAGATTGCTTTGGGTAATATAGACATTGTAACAATATTTGTTTTTCCGTTTCATGAGCATAGAATGTCTTTCCATTTCTTTGTGTCACCCTCAATTTCTTTCATCAGTGTCTTACAGTGTTCAGAGTATAGCCCTTTTGCCTGTTTGGTTAGGTTTTACTGCTAGGTATCTTATTATTTTGAGTGTCAAATGCCTAATTTTTAAGGGAATAAATCCTGTTGAACATTAAGTCATGCTGACATTCATGCTAGGCATGCTCACCCAAAGTGTCAATAACATTAGGAAGATTTAAGTGAAAATGCACTCTAAATGCTTGACACATGGGCATTTGATGGTCCAAGAGATGAGTAGTTTAACTCCTTCCAGTGAGTTCAGAGAAGTACACAAAGCCTATGACTTACACGTTATACAGGTACAGAATTACCAACAATAATCAAAGGGTACACTTAAAGTCACTTTAGTACATCACTGACACATTCTGATGAGTTAAAGCAATTGTAAATATTGCCTCTTTAGTTCCAAATTCAATTTTCAGGAAATAGAAACATTTCTCACTCTTATTTAGAATTTAGTAATATTTAATGATTAATTTTCTTTGTTTCAAAAGATTGTTTATTTGGGGCACCTGGGTGGCTCAGTCGTTAAGCGTCTGACTTTGGCTCGGGTCATGATCCCGGCATCCTGGAATCAAGCCCCGCATCAGGCTCCCTGCTCGGCGGGAAGCCTGCTTCTCCCTCTCCCACTCCCCCTTGCTTGTGTTCCCTCTCTCACTGTCTCTCTCTCTGTCAAATAAAAATAAATAAATAATAAATAAATAAATAAATAAAATATTTTTTATTTATTCATTTGAGAGAGAGAGAGAGCATACAAGTGAGAGCACAAGCAAGGGGGAAAGGGCAGAGTGAGAGGGAGAAACAGACCCCCCCCCCCGAGCAAGGTGCCCAACACAGGGCTCAATCCCAGGACCCCGGGATCATGACCTGAGCTGAAGGCAGATGCTTAACCAACTGAGCCACCCAGGAATCCTTGATTAATTATCTATTTTAAAAATTCCTGGAATTTAAATTTTAGGCAGAACTGTTTTCAAATACACTATGAGATTCCTTTTCCCATTTTCCTTTATTTATTATATTTACATTACCAAATGAATACAATTCTATTTTTATTTGATTTCAGGCTTTGTTCCCTTCCTAAGCATGTATTTCTTACAATTAGAATTTTAAAAGTGAAAAATATCTAATAAGTAATGTTTTTCTATAAATCTATTAATGTTTTATGTATATATATATAAAACAAATATATATAATAAGTATATATAACAAATTTAAAAGTCTTAAAAAATCCACTGTTAGGCAATAAAGAAATGTGATTTCTAAGCCAAGAATTATGCTAGGTGCTTTCACTTATTATTTATGTATTTATTTATTTATTTATTTAAGATTTACTTATTGATTTGAGAGAGAGAGTGAACAGGGGGAGGGCAGAGGGAGGGAGAGGAGAGAAGCAGAGCAGACTCCCTGCAGAGCACAGATCCCAACACAGGGCTCCATCTCAGGACCCTGAAATTATGACCTGAGCAAAAATCAAGAGTCAGAGGCTTAACCAACTAAGCCACCCAGGTGCTCCATAGGTGCTTTCATTTATTCTCTCATTTAGCCTCAGTATCCCCAAGCAGTAGTTAAAATCCTCCCCTTGTTTGCAGAAAAGTCAATGTGGGCTTGGGGAAGTTCAGAAATAGGCTTAAAGTTCAGTCCAGTGAATGATGGGGTTAAGAACCAAACTCTACTTTACACTAGAGCCCTGGGATTTGAAGTTTTATCATTCACTTTTAGAGCAGGGCCCTCTAGATATAAGACCAGATTTTCAAAACGCTTTTGTGTTCTACTCCTCACAAATACCAGGTATGAACAGCCTCCTGATCCCCTAATTCAACTATGGTGATCTTGACATTTGTTAAAGTGAAAGGTAGCTCCTCACAAAATATTGTGACCTCCCCCTTGTCTAAATGTGTGTCATATATTTTGATTCCTAATTGAATGAATGATACATAGATTTCCTGTTAAAATAGTACTCAAGCATCAATGATGTTTTATATGTCTTTTTTTAGGTACGGTCCTTCCACTGAGATTTACAAAATATGGCCAAATGTTATGACCCAGTCTTCCCGAAGCCAAGTGAAACTAACTGCAATTTATTACGTGCCAATTATATGACAAGCACTCCAATAGGCATTTCAAATTCTTTCATTTGATTTCTTCCTTTTGTCAACTCTGCTGTATCGATGAGGAAATTAACACATGGTAGGTAACTTGTTCAATGTCAGGGAGAGAAGTGAGGCCATCTCTCCATCTGGTTCCATTTTCCTGCATGGGGCATGGTCAGGGCTGGGATGGATCACATTACCTGCATCAGATATTTTTCCATCAGAGTAGCTGCTGACCTTATTTGATCATTTCTATCATCCTACAGATATTTACTGGGTGTATGCTATGTGTCACATATGGTTTAGGCCTCGGTGACTAGGAAATGTATGGCCTTGGGAACCATGCAGCTCTTGGTCAAGTATACTACAGAGGCGCAAAAATCAGCCAACACAGGGATGGCATCAAAGGCCAATTTGAACTTGGGCACTGAAGTCATTAGCTTGCATCAGTAACACCATTTATAATTTAAAACAAAATTTTGCTACCTCCTGCTACACATTAGCTAGTGATGGAATGATGAAGCTCATATTGTGTGGAACCAATGACTTCATTTCTTTTTTTTTTTAATTTTCCAAAGTGTGGCTTTATTGGTATTGAAATATTCGATGACCAACACAGATCTTTTTAATTATGTTATGTTAGTCACCATACAGTACATCATTAGTTTTTTTTTATTATGTTATGTTAATCACCATACATTACATCATTAGTTTTTTTTATTATGTTATGCTAATCACCATACATTACATCATCAGTTTTTGATGCAGTGTTCCACGATTCATTGTTTGTTCATAACACCCAGTGCTCCATGCAGAACGTGCCCTCCTCAATACCCATCACCAGGCTAACCCATCCTCCCACCCCCTCCCCTCTAGAACCCTCAGTTTGTTTTTCAGAGGGAACCAGTGACTTTTAAAAAAATTAACTGCCTTCGTAGGTTAGTTATGCTCTCTCTACAATACACTGCACGCATTTTCTAGTTCAGCCTCGCAAACTCCAGTTTAATTCAGTTACTATAAATTAATTATAAAGGACTCTACTCACGTTACATAATGTTAAATCTGTGATTTCAAAGCACAGGCTATTTCTCAAAACAATCCCAGAGGTGGTGGAAGTGGTTGGAGGAGAAGGTGCCCCCAGTTGCCGGCTGTGGACTGAGGGCCAGGTGGGTCCTCCCACTCCTGCCCTCCCTTGCTGTTTCCTCTAGAAGAAAATAGTCCCATTTAAAAATAGACATCATTGCAATAAAGGGGCTTGGTATAAAAATATGTCCCATCTGTCTTTTTGTATGTTGTAGATGAATTATGGCATTGATACCGTTAAAAAAAAAGAGAGATCTTACAAATAGCAACACTGAAATGAGAATCAGAATGTGCCCTTTACAAAATACTGAATGTCTTTAAAAGAAACACGATGGGCTTTTTTTAGTACAATAAACAGCATACCTACACTTGAAAGGACAAATAATTTTATATAATAATTGGGGGGAATATACAGGGAGTGAATAATTTGGACATGGAACTCAAAACGGAAAAGTTGAAATTTAGAGTAATACAAATTTTAAAAGACGTTTTATAAACCTTTCAAATACTAAGAGGTACTTCTTAAAAACTCAGAATTATATAATGAGCCCCTTTCTTAAGGAAGCAAAGAAAATGATAAGAGAAAAGTGGTCTATGGGTGAGATAATTTTCCTTCAATTTATTCCTCAAAAAAGCTGGAAGCTCTCTTTCTATACATGCATGCATACAAATGGATAAAGTTACCTTCTGAATTTACCAAGACCTAAAATATAAATATAAGCGGGATATGATGAAAACAAAAGACAAAACAAGCAATGCATCATTGGCTAGACATTCCTTTTAAATCAGATATCAAAGAAGGCTGGGTTTAAGCAGTAACAGGTGCACTGGAGTAGACCGAGAGAGACTCTCTTCAGCTGATTCTGCCATTTGTCTGTGTAAATACAGCTACATAAAGCCTGTAGCTATTTCTGCAGAGCTATAAATATAAGCATGTGCATATACACATATGTATTCAATAGTGTTATTTACTACTTCTAATTTGAATTGATCTTTTTAAACAATTTTAAGTTCTTTTTCCATGGACCCAGTATTTGAAAGTGAAAAAAGACTTTAAACAGCATCATTTGCAAATATATGTGATGCTTTACAAGGTACCAGATAATGAGAAGACCATGTCTTTGTGTTTTCATTTCTCACAGACTGTTGTAGGAAAAAATATACTAAAATGTTGCACTTATTACATTTATGAATTACAGACAGTTTTCTATAGACTGAGAACAATGATATATTTTTATAGGTTCTTTAGCGAAAGTGAGTGTGCCAGTAAAGTGTTCATGTCCTGGGTACAACAACATCAATTTTATCTACCAAGTGTGACAACGGAAGAATCTCCAAGCACCATTTTTCCTGTTTATCTGACATATGGAGAATATCACGATCAGTGTTGAAGATACCAAGGGGAATTCCAGTCAGGGACAAAGAGGGGAGGAACTTGATCCAAAGGGAATGCCCATGATGCTTTTAGGGAACAAAGACTAGCACATGCTGGTTGGAGGGATGTAGGCATGTGGTTTCCACCCCTGACATGGGCCTTCGTCCACACTTACAGAATTGCAATGGCTAAAATCCAAGGTCAAAGCATCCTTTTAACATTTATAAGTATCCTCAATTAAAAAAAAAAAATTTGCAATCTCTTTGCTTTATGTAATTTAGCAGTAAGGCCTTTGGCCATTGGAGGTCTGGTTCAAAACACTGTCCTACCATTTACTGAATACTGATCAGGTACATGATACCCTACCTCTGCACTTCTGACTGCTCTCCAGTAAAGTGGGGACAGTAATACCAACCCCTACGGTAATTACATGAGTTACTATCTGTAAAACACACAGGCTAGAATAGATAATAGTCATCAAGCACAAGATCCACATAAAGGTGTTTATTACTTAATACATGGAAAATATGAGAACATTGAAATTAAAACATTCTGAAGATTCTAATTCAGTAAAAGTGAATGTCTAATTTGGGACTCATTGTATTCCTATGTTTGAATTAAAAACATACAACTTACATACTATCATAACTTTTATCCCATTTATACATAGTATCTTCCAGAAAAATGTTTTGTAAAACCTTAATATTATGTGGAGCTGAATTTATATGGTTAGGCCCAATCTGTATGTGTTGTTGCATGGGTATGTGTGTTGAACTGGTTTACAAAATAAACTCTTTCTTAAACTGGGTTTTGCCCTTCTAGACAGAGTCACATTTAAGAGAATACATCTAAAATATTTCAGCCTTTTGAACTAGATTAAACAAGAATAAAGTGTGTATCATTAAAAATACTCAAAATTCTATAATTTTGAGTTTTTTAAATATAATCCTTGAGGCTTATTCAAATATATATTACGACTTTCACTTGTGTCATTTAAATGAAGGACGGACACTGCTTTACACTGAAGTGGTATCTACAATATAACCATGTCCCACAGCACAAGCATGATGGTGGTACGTTTTTGTCGTTTCTAAAAGTGAACGTAATGCTCCTTAACAGAACAACTAGGAGTATGGACTAATGGTAAGTAAATATCTTGAATTCAGATTCTTTTCAGGGACTCTCACTAGAGTTTCCTTTGCTGTGGCATGAAGAAAGGCTTCTTCAAAAATTAATAAAAAACAAAATCTTTTTAAAGCTAAGAACTTCACTCGCATTCCTGAGTTGGCACATTTAGGTTAATTTGGAAAAATCTTCCGGCCAAAGTCAACAAAATGAACTGGACAGAATATGTAATCCCTTCTGAAGCATTTGAAGGCCTAAAAACCTAGGAAAAACATCAGACCAAGAGCTGGAAAAACTCACATACATATACAAAACTCATGTATATGAGGAAAAACTCATATACAGAGCTTGGCATTCTGAGCATTCCTGCCCCAGTATGACTCCTATTTGGAACACTGAGACACTGAACAGCACTTTTGAAATCTCATGGGGTGAGTATGTAGGGCAATATGTGGAGTCTGGGTGTGCCAAAGATGGGGGCCCTGGTAACCTCCCCACACTTCAGTGTATGACCTGACCCAGTGTGACCTGAGGGTGAACGAGGTGCCATCTTAACTACAGCTCATCTCTGAATCATTGGATTACTCCAGAAAATCACAGCTGCTGAAACTGGGTTAAAGTGATCCTAGGTTATTGTAGTCTCTGGCTCCTCTCTGGGAGTCAGTGATACCATCTTTGGCCCTAAACTATGATTACAAACATTTCCCAACACAAGGCATATGGTCAAAGCTACAGAGGCACACAGGGCTGAGAGAAAACATAAACACAGAGGAGCAGAAACCCAGAACAACACGTGCCGATCCACAGGTTGTCTAGTGAGGCAATAATCAGATCCAGAATATAAAGTCAGTCTGTTGCACTCAAGCAGGCACAGGACAAAATTACAAATTTCAGCAGAGGATTAGAAACATAATTTAGACCAAGCAAAACTGAAAAAAAAAAAAAAAGAATTTTGGAACTGAAAAATCCAAAGATACAGTTGAATGGGTTTCACAGTGCATTAGACATAGTTTAAGAGAGAATAATGAATTGGAAGACAGAACAAAAGAAAAGAAGCACAGATAGAAAATGCCTGAAGAATACTCTTTGGTATTTCTTTTAGTGAATTTCTACTGGTGATAATTTTTTCAGTTTTCATTTGATTGAAAATATCTTTAAGGCAACTGCATTCTGAAAGGATGAGCATATGGGGGCACCTGGGTGGCTCAGTCGGTTAAGCATCTATCTTCAGCTCAGGTCATGATCTTGGGGTCCTGGGATCGAGCCCTGCATCTGGCTCCCTGCTCAGCAGGGAGTCTGCTTCTCCCTCTTGCTCTGCCCCTCCCCCCCCCACTTGTGCTTTCCTCCCATCCCACTCATGTTCTCTCTCTCTCAAATAAATAAATAAAATCTTTAAAAAAAGGATGAGCATATAAAATGGTAAGAGGACCAATAAATATTAGATCTTGATAAAGACATACAGCGTAATCTACAGGGTAATATTTTTATATGTAACAGATGGAATAAATAGGAGACATAAAAGATACAGAAGACCTGGATACCATAATTAATAAAGCTGACCTACTGGACATGAACATAATTCTTCCTAAAAAGTTTACAGAATATATGTTTTTAAAAATACATGTGGAGGGGCGCCTGGGTGGCTCTGTCGGTTAAGCGACTGCCTTCGGCTCCGGTCATGATCCCGGGGTCCTGGGATCGAGCCCCGCATCGGGCTCCCTGCTCGGTGGGAGGCCTGCTTCTCCCTCTCCCATTCCCCCTGCTTGTGTTCCTGCTCTATCTCTCTCTCTGTGTCAAATAAATAAATAAAAATCTTTAAAAAAAAAATACATGTGGAAAATTCATAAACAATGACTTTAAACTGAGCCATAAAGTCTCAACATATTATAATCTGACATGCAGATTATAAATCCTGACAACAGTTCAATTAAACTATAAATCAATAAGAAATATTAAAACAAAACGTCTCCAAATGTTGTAAGTCAAGAAACAGAATTCCAAGTATCCCAAAGGAGATGTCACAATAGAAATTGTAAATCTGATGTGACTGAGCAAGAACCAAAAGAAGGCATAAATAACCCATGTCAAGAATGGGAAAGGCAAACTCACCACAGATTAAATTAAATTACGGGTTCTATACTTCGTTCTGCCAAAAGGAAGTATCTCCACTCCTCCAAGTTTCTCCCTCTTACTACTAAAAATCCTTGACACAACAAACAAGCTTAAGAAACCTCGGGGAGCTGGAAAGGAGGAGAAGGCTGCCTAAGAACCTCAGGAGTTGAGGGACACCACTGCTGGAGTTCCCTGGTTTCCTCATTGCCTCCCATATAATCCAGGCCCACCAACAAACAAAGATAAAAAGTTGGATGGGAAAAAGATGATCTAACAACAGAAGACCTTTCTGGCCATAAACCCGTCCTACCAAGGGAAAACAGTACCTCCACCCCTGGTCTTAGTGGTCCCAGTTGGAGTTGTCCCCTCACCCACCCTCCACCCCACAGAAGCAGAGGGCATTCCCATGCCCCTGCTGGGTGGTTTCGGGCCCATTCCTGCACCTCCTAGCCGGTGAAGTGGTCCAAATCTTGGTGGGATGCTCTTCTGTGCAGGATTCCATGCCTGGGGCGGGGGCGGGGGTGGGGGGTCAGGCCTTTGTTAGCCTGGGCAGCTGTGCTGTCCATATAGTGGGTAGGCATAGATCCCTGAAAGGATGAATCACTGGAAAGAGCTGGATGTCCTCAGTTGGCTACCACATGGATGGCTGGTGTCCTTGCGGAATAGTGCCCTATCAAGGACTCACTGTTGGTCTCTGTTCAGGATAGGTTTGACTTTCAGAGGTGGCATTGGCTGTAAGAGCCTGGGGAAGTGGAAGTCCATGCTACTGGGCCCATACGTAGCCCTGTTGCTGTATCCTGGCCATTGCATTTATGTGTCCATATGGAGCGCTCCTGCAGCTGATGAGGAGAGCTGGCTGAGACACTTGAGCTACTTGGTCATTCAGTAGCTCTTCTAAGGACACATGCTTTTTGCTGGATGCCAGTATGTGATTAAAAGTCTTCACACTTTTGGGGCGCCTGGGTGGCTCAGGCAGTTGGGTGTCTGACTCTTGATTTCGGCTGAGGTCATGATCTCAGGGTTGTGGGATGGAGCCCCGTGTTGGGCTCCATGTTCAGCACGGTGTCTGCTTGTCCCTCTTCCTCTGACCCTCACCACCCACCCTGCTCTCTCTTTCTCAAATAAATAAAGTCTTGCTCCCGCCAGGCTATTGACCACTGATGAGGAACACTCTATAGTTTACTCTCTCCAGTCTTTCAGGGCCACTCTCAAATTCTGGCTTGCAACCACTGGCAGACCCAATTCCCTCAAAAATCAAGCTTGGGATTTTTTCTTATCATTGATGTGAGTTTAGAGCAGAGCAGTACACTTGGTACAAGCGATACGGAGGTCTGGATCGCCCACTCACGCAGCTTACTGACTGGGCCCTCTGGTCCTGCCTGGACTCAGTTCTCCATGTACCATCTCCATCTAACAATGGATTGCCACTGGGTCAGTTAAGACCCAACACACCCATCAAAATGGACAGTTCTGGGCTCATGGCCACCTGGTGCCCCACAGTTAGGCATTCCATCAGTCCTGTATTACTTGTATGGCTCTGGCTACCTCTCCTCCCATTATGGGAAACCCACCAATACTCAGACCAGCACATCCTTGATGGCCCCGTGAATGGTGTGTCCGTGAGCTCTCTTGTGGAACATAAAGCTGTGTTGGGTTTTGTTGTTGTTGTTGTTTTGTTTTTTTAGCCTTTTTTTAGCACATGCAATTCCAGCATTTCTTCCTCTACCATCTGCTGGGGCAGCTCTGGCACTTCTATGTTGCTCGGTGTGGCCCGTCACTTTTTCCAGGCGTCTAGAACCCCCAAGCAGTAAGTTTCCCCATAACCTAGGGGACTTGTCAGGGGGTTAAATCATATCCCTCGAAAGTGTACTAGTCAATTCTTACATAATCAGTTTTATATTGCAGCTCCTTTGCCCTGGTTCCTGTCAGTACAAGTAATGGGGTCTTTCTGTATGCTACCAGAGAGGCCCTTTGGCTCTCACACATGGTCTTCAACTGCTTGTGAAGACCTCCACTTCACATTCTTCTTTTCAAAGCATCAATCTGACTCGACAGTGACCTTTTGGCATCACTGTCCCCTTACTGACCTGAATCGTCACAACCTGAAGGATATGCCATTCAGTACAGCACTCCCTCTGCCCACTGGGTGATCAGTGAGCAAGTCCCATCTTACTGCCTGTATTCTCAGACCAGCTCCGGGCATTACTTGGGTTAGCTTGGGTCTTCTGGGAAAGTTACAAAAATAGGATTGGATGTGTGAGAGATTAATCTGGGAATGTATCTGTGAGAGAAAAAGGAAAGGAAGAGAGAACATGTTAACAATGCAGGTCGGACCCCATGAGGAGGAGGAGGAGGAGGAGGAGGGAAGGTCGTGGGCAGAGTTGTAGACTGTGTGAGTTGATGAGTGGTTCTCAAACCCCTGCTGCCCATCAGGAAACTCCCAAAGACCTAGATAATGGGCCTGCATCCTGACAGTGGCCATGCTCAGTCACTGGTGGCAGCTGTCTGTGGGAAGCATGGCATCAGTGTGAGCAGAGGCAGATTCAGAGGGCAGCAGAGGGGCCGTCAGTCAGTTAGTCCTTCCGGGGAAGACTGTCATGGCTGTCACGACTGTACTGGGTGCTGTGGTCTTCAATTTACTTTTACCACAGGACAAGGAAGCACTCAGATCTGCTCTGGAGGACCGCTAGCATTCCTCCCTGCCCCTTTGTGTTATGGCAACCCAATTCTCCCTTGATGATTCGGGTCAATCAGTCCTCACCAGCTTTTTACCCTTGGTTCAAGAGCATGGGGTAGAAGTTCCAGCTTACAGTTTAATAGAGGCATTCTTCCCTAGGTAAATAATACCTCCAAACTAGCAGAATCCAAAATTGCAGGGGCAGGAAGCAAGTGTTTTTCTAGCAGATAGACAGGGCAATCGTGAGAAGCCAGTCCCATCACCTACACCCAACACACACACAAATCTGAGACCTGAGTCTTAACTCTAGCAGTGACAGCATGATACGTTAATGTCACATAGGCAGTTACAGCTCTAGAGTCTGCCACTATGCCCATCTTACAATACTCACTGTGACTCCACAGGCACAAAATCAGTGAGGGCAATGTGGCTAGCTGCTAATACTTGGTGATTTGGGGCATAAATCATCACACCCGGGAAGACACTACTCTAGCCCCCGTAAGTGACGTCACTCAGCTGGCAACATACAAGTCTTCAACTTTAGTCCAGATGGCTTTAAGGCCAGTGAATTACATGAGCATGAGCTCGTGGCCACACTTCATTTCCTACAAAATGAGTTCCCTGGTCAGCAGCAATGCTGTGAGGAATACATTGACAGCAATAAAAGCATTTGGTAAATCCACAGATGGTGGTTTGGGCAGAAATACTGTACGCAGGGAAGACAAATCTATAGCCAGTTCCAGTGTGAACAAAGTGCGGAGCCTTTCATGATGACCTTGGTCCAGTGTAACCAACCTGCTATTCGGGTGGCTGGCTGTCTCTCTGGTAAACATTGCCACATTGGGGGCTCATAGCTGGACTCTGCTGTTGGAAGGTCAGGAGCTCAGAGGTGGTTGTAGCCGGCTTGTTACTTAGTAGCCGGCAGACTCTCCATCTTTGTCACCGTGACCACTTCGTTCATGAGCCTACTGGCAAGGGAGAGAGAAGCTGACCATTATCCATGGATGGGTCATCGTGCCCACTGGATTATTAAGGTTCTCTGCTGAATTTCTCTTTAGTGTGCATTCCTTCACACTTTGTGCTCATTTGGAGAGATCATACACATTTTCTAACACTCTGTCACCAAATTTCCAATCTTGTTGCTTCCAAGTGTCTGATCGGTGGGCTAAACTGCTGACTTACTGCTCCTTAAAAATCTACACAGACCTATACGTCTAGTCATCTCCCATTCCTGACAAAGTGGAAAAATAGGTACACTGCTCAAAGTTCTACCTATGGAGAAGATCCCCCTTTACCACTCCCCTTTAGGATCACCCCTGTGAGTGTAACTGCAGCTGCCCACTTTTGGATGCTGCCAAAATATGGTGCACGATAAATTAGGATCAAACCTTTTCTCCCCCAGTAAATTTGGGATGGAGAATACCACATGAGGTCACAGGTGCAGGGTGAAGTGAGAAGGCAGGACTAGGAACCATGAGAGTCTGAGCCACTCCCTCTGCAACTGAGCCCAGCTCACACACACCTGGGCACCACTCCCCCTGGCTGACAGAGTGCTGCTGTGCATGCCCAGCTTCCCAAAGTTCACAGTGTGATTCACCTCACCTCCAGCAACCTGCCCAAGATTGCACACACCACCTCATCTGCTGCGACATTCCCAGTGTGCTCGGACTGGCTAGGTCACGTTGCCCATACGAGGAGCAGCTTCTGCGGTGGCTGCAATGGTTGCAGGGCTGTCTCTTGCTCTGAGCCTCATTCAATACTGGTGGCCCCTCATGTTACTTAGTAAACGAGCAGAAACAACACTCAGTTGAAATAAATGCTGTCTTCAAACCCCAGAAAACTCCCCTCTTAGGCAATGCGCTTCTTTATTTGTGGAAGAAGCCAGATAAAGAAATTCGTCCATTATCATGGAAGGGTATCAACATACGCCAGATCACAGGACCCCTAGAATTTTTACCAAGGTGGCAGGCTCCTGAATTTTTGTGGGGGCTTATATCCAGCCCTCTGCCATGCATACGCCTCACAAAGTTGTGTGAAGAATTTGGTAATTCCTGTGTACTGGATACTTACAATGGTGCCTTTAACGTGGTAGATCAGCATGTGCACCACAAAATGGACAAACGGTGAAATTACCCACAGACAAGGTTATGACAGAGGCTGGAATACAACACAGCCCTGCAGTAGGACAGTGAAAGTGTGCTTCTGGCCAGGCAGCAGAAAACAAACTGCTCCTGGTGGTTTCTACCTTAAAGTATAGAGAAGAAACTATTCACCAGATCCGCAGCTGCATTCCATATGCTGAGGACTCTTTAAATTTATTCTAGCAAATAAACAGTATATGTAAAAGAAGTTGTAAGTGGAATCCCACCTGGACAAGTTGGACGGTCATTCTCTGAGGTCCATACCTATATTTTGCAGAGGCCAGAGATGGGATATACAGTGATGTGGTAGGAATCACTATGCTTTCCTCCTTCTAGCCTTTGACAATGCTGTGAGTCTCCGCAATCCCCCCAGAAATGCAATATTGCTTTGGCTTATTGTTTTGGTCGGTGGGCCATAGTTCTAGGGGCTTTCACTGAGCCTTTCTTAAAATAGTGACAATTGCACAGTTCATGGAACCAAAAAGAGGAGTATGTCCAGCTGCTCTTCCAACTATGCATTCTGAAACTCACCGTGGGCCAGGAGGTCCATCCAAGCCACAGTGAGATGACCCTGGCCCTAAGCTCCTTGATTAGTCTGTACCCTAAGCATAGAGGCATTTTGGGTCCCAGGAGCATCAGGTGAGAGCCGGAGTCCAGTAATCTCCAAAACAGTTGCTAGTTTTCATAACCCTTTATGCAGTCCCCCTCCCCGACGGCTGTGGGTCTCATTAGGGATGGCCAGAAAGACTTGCAAGGATAAATATTTGGCAGAGCAGTGGATCCTTCCTCAAGAGTTGCCATGAGCAGCCCCCGCCTCACCCTGTTCAAGGTATAAACATCTTTGGGCCTGTGATTCAATTCTCATAAAATTAGCTAAGATGTCGTGATTCAACTGTTGTGACTTGAATCGGGCTCCTTTGAAACAGGCCTGGAACTCTTAACAAATAAACTTAGATTCTAAAACAATGGTGGTCTGGATTGCCATCCTTTCTCTCAGTGCTAGGGACACCATGAGCAACGGGCCCATGCCGAAGATCCCTGTGGACTGAATTGTCCTGATTACTGCTTCAGCCCTGATGCCCACCTGTCTTGGACCTCCTGTTGACACAGCTACTAGATGCCATCATCCCCGTTAGGCTGGTGCAGTCCATTTCAATGACGGCATCCCAGCTCCCATTACGGGATCACAGAGAGCTTCCATATGAGATTTCGAGAAAGCCAGCATTCCATTCGCCAGGAACTCCTCCAAGCTCTGGTGAAAGGAGTTTCTAGGCCTCTAGACCTGCCAGGGGCCAGAAATAGGGGAATGGGCAGGCAGTTATTACATAGAAAATCCATCTCAGCATTCCAGTCTCCTCAGCCTTTGGATACCTTATTCAGCATGCCAAGTAATTACGGCCTCATCAATTCCATTGATGCATAATCCACTGCTGGATTCAGGTTGATTGACGGGTTTCAAAGTCACTCAGATGAGCACCCTCTGTTAGTGCTGTTCTTAGCTGCTTGCTCAAGCTAATACACTGAATCCAGACCACTGATAATGCTATCCATTTCAGTAAATTCAGTCCAGTCCAACATTACTTTCCTTCCATTCCGAGTCTCCCTGGGATCTACTCCCATATGTATCAGTTATAAGTTTTCTATTGCTGTGTAACAAATTACCACAAATTTTGTGACCTAAAACAACACCCATTAATTCTCTCAGTTTTCTGCAGGTGAGGAGTCTGAGCGTGGCTTAGCTGGGTCCTCTGTGCAGGACACTGCTTTCGTCAAGGTGTTAGCTGGGCTGGGTTCTGCTCTGAGTATGGACACCTCTTCATGTGGCTGTTGGCAGAGCTCAGTTCCCTGCACTTGTAAAACTGAGGCCCTGATGTGTGTTAGCTGACAGCAGGGTCTGCTCTCCATGTGCAGAGCTCCCCGTAGGTACTTGCCTCTTGGTCCTCTTACAGCTCCTGTCACAACGTGGCAGCTCATTTCTCCAGTGCCAGCCGGAGAATCTCTTGCTCCGGTCTGCTAACACAAAGTCTTATATAACGTAAGGGAATCATACAAGGGACCATCGCACCTTTGACATCTTCTGTTGTCTAAGGTCAAGGCAGGTGCTTACCTCACTCCAGACAGAATTCTACAAGAGACAACTCACTGGGGACAGGGTCCCATAGGGTGTGTCTGACACAGCATGTATATCTCAGATATCTTCTGATATAAACTGGCTATTCAGGGGGCACTGCCAGGATTCAAGTTTAAGTATAGGTTGAGAAGCAGTGAAAAATCATGAGGATGGCTTTGGGAAGGAGGTGAGACAACTCTTTTAGGAGAGACAATAGGTTCTTCAGACAAAGGGAAGACTAACCTCCTCAGGGGTGCGAGGGCTGATTCTACTGGAAAAGCAGCCTGGTCCAATGTTGGGTTTAATGTGCCCGGCTTCACCGGGATCATCCCTAGGCCCTCACCTCAATTTGGATGGTCTTACTCTCTCCCAATCCATGTCTTATCTCTAGCATGAGAAACATCATTAGGTTGTGAATTCAAGTTGCTTGGTAAATCAGCCCACCATCTGATTAGAACTTACCAGAAATCTGTGTGGCCACAGGAAAAAAGAGCTACTTTCATGACTGGTTCTCCGAAGCCCTCAACTCACCATTTTCTTTCACCTGGTCCTTACCCTTTATTGTCTTCATTAAAATGTATTATTTCACCTGCTGCTTAGAGGCCAAAGCCTTGTCCTCTACAGGCACTTGACCCTGGGTATAATAAGTGTTAATTTAAATGATATTCTGCCACTGAAAGCTGTGAACTACACCAACAACTGAATCCATCTTGTCTCTACATCTGCGAGAAGACAGATCTGTGGAAAGTGAGACGTCTGGGCAAGCGCCTCCTGTGAACACCGAGCAGTGGGCAGCATGCCTGAGGTCACTGGTGGCTAGCAGAGCCAGCCATCCCAGGGCGAGATGCAGGCAGAGCAGAGTGGGGACAAGCCGAGCCCTTGAGGCACCCCTGCATCTTGTCACCACACCTGACCACGATGACACAAACCTAAAAGAACTCAACGCAGTGGCCCCTTGGATACTGAAATCTGACGTCAGCCTGAGTGTCCTGGGTCCCTGACTTCTAGTAGAGAGGGAACTGAAATCAGAAAGTGGAATGGAATGGATAAGAAGGATAACCACAGGTTAGAACCAAAATCAAATCAAAGAATTTAAACCAGTTTGATGGTGGGAGGATCTCAGTGTATCTTGTCCACCTGAATAGGTGACTGGGATGTTTCTCTTTCCTCTCTTTTCTGAATGGATATTTTTAATTAGTCCCTTCCTCCTCACCCATTTTATACTGCGAAGGTTGGAAGGCTGGAGGCAAACGAACTGTCTAGACCCCAGGGCCCTGGACCTCGCGTAAGCTTCTATCCATCACCCATGAGTGTAAATTTCAACCTGGATGCAGTAACTGGATGAGAGCTTGAGGCTGTACTACCTGGGGGAGGGAATGAGCATAGCACATGTAGAACCAATGATGTGAAGGGTGCGTATTGACGCAGCCCAGTTAAAGGGATGATCGGTATGAGAAAGACATTGACCCACTAGCACCCAAGTCCATGTCTTTTATTCCTTTTTCTATTCATGAGAACAAAACCTGAATACATCAGCCCCCTATTGGGGCCCTTGTGACATTATTCCATTCAGTGTAATTTAGAAGTCTTGTATCGGGCTTTCATTTTCATCTTTTGTTTCTGAACGGAAGGAAAACTCAAGGCCTAGAGGCACATCAGCCACCAGCAACCGTGAGGGCAAAAGCTGCACTAAGGGGGGGCGCAGCAAGGGCGAGCGGCCCGAGGGGTCGACAGCAAAGTGCCCTCACTGCGGCAGCGCTAAGCCGACCTTGCTGGACTTGAGAGAGAAGAGAAACCCCCGAGTCGGGACTCTCTGTGACTTGCAGCAGAACCCAGTGAAAACTGGCCCACATCTGCACACTTACCGGCTGGGTAAGCTGGGAGAGTTACAGAATTACTGTGACTCATTTTTCTCATACATAAAATGAGAATAGTAGTAATAAGCCACAGAGTTGGGAATATTAAATATGAAAATCTACATGGAGGATTTCAGAGAAAACCTCTCACATAGAGTGGAGGTGGTAAATAAGCGATTACCAGCAATAGCAGGACTGCTCCATGAGGAAAGCCCTCACCCATGCGCAACATAATTAATATACGGGAAACTGTTCCATGTATCAAAATAGCGATTTAAGAAATGCTGTCAGAGAGGGTGCAGTGAACGTGTACTTGGATATATTACTGGTGGGAGTATAAATTGGTACCTTTCTTTAGGAAGGAGACTGGCAAATGGTCCAGAGGATTAGAAATACCCAAATCTGGCATTCTACTTCTGGCTATTTAGCATAGAGAAGACTTCAAAATACCAGAGTATTAACAAAGAAAATGTTAGCTGTCATGCTGTATGTTAACAATGAGGCTTTGGAAAGCAATAGACACATCCACAAAGTAGAAATACTTAGCCATATTAATTTTGCCAAAGTGTACCAAATATTATAGTAATTAAAATGATGTTAATGAAGTGAGAAAAAAAATAGCGTGGAAAAAACACCATAATATTAAGGGAAATACTGTATCTGTAACATGCATAAAACGCTCACCCCAAAACAGGAAATGTTAGCATTGCTGACATCTGGGTTCTGAAATTGTAAGCGGTACTCCCTGCTACTGTAATGAATACTCTATCGGTTAGGATCCTTGTAGCTCCAGGTTAACAGAAAACCTAGCTTGCTGTGACACAAGGCGTGTTCTCATCTCACACAAATGGGCAAGTCCAGAGCAGGCCGGGGCTCACATACAAGCCGGGCAGTGGTTCAACACCATCATCGAGGCACTGATTCTTTGGACGTCTCCACTCGGTGTCCTCAAGTTGGTCCACGGTTTCAACATAGCAGTTGCCAGAAGGACTGTCTCTGGAGTAAACAAACTTGGTGCTCTGCTGGGAAGAAGGGCAGAAGCAAACTCATACTGGAGAGGTGAGCAATAATGTCCTCTGCCAATTGTGACTATTTTAATTTTTCCAAGTATGTTTATTGCTTCCAAGATTTTGAAAGTAATTTGTTTCTTTGTAGAAAGTTTGAGAAACAGAGGATACCAAAAAAACCTCCCACATGATCCTGTTACATAAAACAACTGTTCATTTGATTCAAAACTCTAAGGAATAGTACAGAACATTCTATCCTATGGAAATAGCACAATTTATTCAACCACTTCACTCTTGTAGGTCATCGATGTTAATTCCATTTTCATTGTTATACAGAATGTGGATGTCAATACCATTGGGCATGACATTCCACCTGATTTCTGATTTACTTTCTTAAGATAGTTTCCTGTAAGTGACATTCCTGGATCAACCCTGTTGAGGCTCTTTTTACATATTGCCAAATGAATACACATTTACACACTTACAGTAAGAAAAAAATCTGATTAATAAAATATAAAATGGGAATCATATTTGCCCTAGCTTTGCAGGTTGATGTAAACATCACATTGTTTTAATGTTAAAAAATGCTTTGTTAAAATTAAGGCATTATATAAATGTAAGATATTATTCAAAAATAACAAACACTTGAAACTGCATTATGACAATAATCTCTCTCAGGGATTAGTTTGTAATTTTTACCCTACACACTGTCATCACTTAAAACAATTTCCAACAGTCTACATTATATGTTAACAGAGGAAGCAGTTACCTTAATTACTGAAGTAGGTATTTACACTCATAGGACACTTCCATGCCTCACTCCCACGACTCCCCTATTGTCTGTCTACTCTTATCCCAGACCACCTTCTCTCCTGGACTGGATTCCGGTCTCCAGTATTGCATCACCACTGTAACTCTGCTCTGCTTCCCCAGGCTGACTAGCTATTGAGCTGATACTGTGCATCCCCAGGAAAATGTTTCGTAAGTTAAGTTCCTCAGCATTTTTAAATACCAGGAAAAAAGTTAATCCAAACTCAGGCAGTACTAAAGAAGACGTATTTCAGTTCATCTTATTACACAATTAAGAAATCCAGAAAGCTTTACAGGCTGCACTGCTTTTAGAGATGGAGACTTAGGAGGTCTTTTACTAGTTACAAAAGACATGTACTGTAAGAACCATAGCCCACCCAAACAGTATAATGGCAAACATGTGACTTACTACAGCAAAGAAAGATTTTTAAAGAAAAAAACCTCTAAAAACACATGAAAACAATTACGTCAAGATTATGAGTCACAAGGAATTTTTTAAAAAAGATCACCAAGGCTAACAAAGAAACGTCGTTTCACTTCCCTTTGTACTTATGTGAGAATCCCAGGGTAATATTTGTCCACAGCATGACCAAACGAGAGACTAATTTACTACTGGTCAATTTTAAAAAGTCAAATAGATCCTAGATACAAGTAAACTTTTTCCCTGTCAATGCACAGTTGTGCCTAGATCCCACCTGTGTATATTTGCCATTTACAAATGTTTATATCTTAAGAAAGGAAACATGAAGGGAAAAAACCAGGGAATGTCCAAGAGAATATAAAGTGTTACAAATGCAAATGAAACAATAAAACAATTGAGAAACTACTACTTCTGTAAGTTGCTCGTGCATTTTTCGGGTACTTAAGCCCTGAGGTTTTGGGTAATTTTTCGTATTCAAACACAGCACCCCAGTGTGAGAGGGGGTGCGGCGCTGGCAGCAGAAGTATCTGTGATGTAACACTTTAATGATAAAGGAAAGCAATGAAAGATACGGTGATCGTTTGGTACTTTTCCCTGGAGGTGTCATCAGGGCAAGAAACTGCCTAATTTCTCTCTGTCCACACTGTGAAAGTTGAAAGGTTAATTGAGGCACATACAATGGTTAGTCCACTCTAAAATGTCAGAAAGGTAATTTAAAGGCCTCCAAACCAAAACGGGGAAGACTGCCACCCTGAACTACATTACAAACCCATCGAGTTGCTGGGACCTGGCCTTACACTGAAGTGGCTAAAAGTTGCAACCATAAGATGCACAGGCTTCTTAAAAAGTGACCTTCAACTATGAAAGGTCACACTAGAAGAAATAAAACCTCATAGAATCAAAGGAAGGAAACAAGCTAGAATTAAAATGATTACGGAAGAATATGGTGGCCTGAGATTAGTCAACATACTGAAAAGAGAATGGGCTGTTTTAATATAATCCTGAAAAATCTTCTGGGCTAACACCAACAGAGTATATTTGAAACCCTTTTTAAAAAACAGTGATCTAAGGAATATTCTGAAGTCATACGTAGTTCTGGCATTAGTGTATAAAGATCAGTGGGTGCTCCATTCGTAAAGCATTTGGACATGCAATGTTTCAATTAAAATGATGACACCGTATTTTGTAAAATCTAATATATTTAATTTTGGCATAATAGTGATTTATTATGTATTAATATTTCAAAAATATACTTTTGTGTTTAACAAACCACTAGAGCTCTCAAACTCATGGCCTATACGCATGCTTTTGCTCCAAACGCCAGGCTGCTATTGCATTGAAGGCAATGGTTTCCATCACGGGGGTTATAAGACCCAGGGCTGCAGATCACTGTGAAGAAAGAATAAGTTAATAGGCAACAGTTTCCTCAACGGCCACATCAGTTAATTTTACATGGAGGATACATTTTCAAAAAGACTCTTTTTCCTTTTTATAATTTGTTTTTAATCGTGGCAAAATACACATAAAATGTACCATCTTAACCATTCTTAAGTGTACAGTTCAACACTGTGAAGTATATTCACGTTGTTGTACAACTAACTTCCGGAACTTTCTCATCTGGGGAAAAGCTGCAAGTCTATATTCATTAAACACCTCTCCATTTCCCCCTCCCCTAACGCCTAGCAGCAACCCTTCTACTGTCTGTTTCTAAATACCTCATATAAGTGACAAGTTGTAACTTTTCACTCTGACACTGGCTTAGACCAAGACTGTGACCCCACATGGTTTTACTGATCACATAACGTTGAGTTGAGAAAGCTAGCTGGGTCACCTGATAGGCTGCATCAGAAGCCATAGAGCGAAAGAGGGCCCACACTAAGAACCACACCTTTGATGCACAGATAGCCCTAAATTTGGGAAGAGCTTCCACTTTATTTCTAATAATCTCCTGACCTCACGTCCTATTTCTGTCACTTGCTGAATGTTTAACTTCGGAAAAATTACTAACTTAACTCAGTTTGATCATCCCTAACATGTGGATAACTGTATATAATGAATATGTTATCACAGTGATCTCTGCCTGACAGAAAGTAAAGAAGGGCAGAAAGATTCCAAGGGCAAATACATTCTCAGTCATTGATTGACTTTGGGATTCGGGGTAAGTGGTCAATTCTTAGTTCTAGCTTCCTCATTTGTAAAACAGGTACAGTTAACAACCAAGTCTGTACTATTAGGTGAGGAGTGAAATCAGATGACTTAGATGAAAACGCATCCAGAATACCGCAAGCCTTCCATAAATGCTCTGTCGTCTGTGGGACCACCTCCCCCCACGCAAGAAGGCCATGTGACGCCAAGCTCTCTAACTGGGCTGGGGTCTCTGATTATCCTGGTCCTCCTTTTCCTACTGCAAATGTAGTCAGCCAAGGATTCACAGAGATGTTTGTTGCACATCTAAGGCATGGTTATTATGGGCCATCAGAGAAGATTCTTTTTCTGGCACCGCGATCAATAATACGTGCCATTGTTTGGATCTGGGCCATAGTACATTATTCAATTTCATATCACCCTTTCAAAAATATTAGAGAAGTTATTTTTCATTCTGGTTTTAATAGATATTTTGTTTGGGGAATAGTGTTTCAGATAAAAAATACTGGTTAAACAAAGTTAAGTAGATTTTTTGCTGCAGTAACAAGAGTATTTAAAGTGGTGATGTATAGGGTAAGATTGTCATGATGTGACATTTTTCAAAGGTGTGTGATCATGGTACTCTTTCTTTCAAAACACATATTAATACTACTTAAAGCACAAATATGGAAATGCTGAGAAAAGGTATCAGTGTTACGTCAATACACAGGGAGAAGAGGAACATAAATCTGCAGGCGGTCCTTACACACATACTTTACACTGAGTATCACCAGCAGAGCTGACACTGGCATCTAAACCCAAGTTTAAATAAATATGATCTTCTAATAAATGTCCTTAGAATTAATAAATCTTTATAACACAGTATGTGCAATACCTCAGAGTCCTTATCTATAGCACTCTCTCCTATGACATATCCTAAAATGCCATGTTCTCTTTTATGTGGAATTGAGGAAAAATTCTCAAATGTTATTTAAATTTAAAGTAGAAGATTAGCAAAATTATCTTCTAGGTTTTAGTCTCACTGAGCCGAATATTTCCCAGCTGCAGTTTTGAGAGCAACCTGATTAAATCTTGGTAAGAGGAGCAGGAAGCATTGATGACTGATCAGTATTGACATACAAAGAAATGAGAAGCAGGCAGAGGAAAATATCTTCATGAATTTAGGATAGGGAATACTTCCTTAAAAAGGGAAATAACTGGGGGGGTGGAGCAAGATGGCGGAGGAGTAGGAGACCTGGATTTCGTCTCCTCTCAGGAATTCAGCTGGATAGGGATCAAACCATTCTGAACACCTACAAACTCAACAGGAGATCGACGAAAAGAAGAGCAACAACTCTCTCATCAGAAAAGCGACCACTTTCTGGAAGGTAGGACGTGCGGAGAAGTGAATCCCAGGCGATATTCGGGAGGATAGACGGCGGGGGAGGGGCCTCCATCGGCCGCTTCTGGCAAGTGATAGAGCCGCGGAGCACAAAATCGGAAATTTTAAAAGTCTGCTCCGCCGAGGGACGTCACTCTGATGGCTGAGCGGAGGGTGGAACCCTCTGGGACAGTGGGGTCTCAGGACCCTTGGGGTCACCGAAAGACCGGGGGTGCCTGAGTGTGGCAGAGCTCCCAGGCAACGGAGCAGGGAAGCCGGCTGCAGAGGCGGAGCCCAGGCGCGGGCTCTCAGCTCGGGGTGGCCATTGACCGTGACCCGCAGCCCAGTCGGGCCCCTGCTCCTCCAGCAGGGACCCAAAAAGCGGCAGATCCGGGGAGACTCACCTTCCTCCCCCGGGAGGAGCCACGCGGGAGTGCACCGCAGGGATCTGCTGGGTTTGGAGACTCCACCCGGGGTCGGGTGCCAGAGATAGAAACGCGCGGTCACAGGCCGGGTGAGGACAGAGTGCGCCCGGAGACCGGGGAGACGGGAGTGACTGACGGCTTTTCTCTGGGGGCTCACTGTGGAGCGGGGCCCCGAGTTCTCGGCTCCTCCGGGGCGGAGATTGGGAGGCCGCCATTTCCACTCTCCGCCTCCAAAGCTGTCCGGAAAGCTCGCAGGGAACAAAAGCCCCGGAGAGCAAACCCGAGCAGATTACTTAGCCGGGAGGGGGCAAGGGCGGGCAATTCTGCCTCCGGCACAGACATTTGGAAACCACGGCAACAGGCCCCTCCCCAGAAGATCAGCGAGAACAGCCAGCCAAGACCAAGTTTACCGATCAATGAGAACGGCAGAACTCCAGCGCTAGGGGAATACTGCACATAGAATTCATGGCTTTTCCCCATGATTCTTTAGTCTTTCAAAGTTAATTTTTTTTAACTGTCTTTTTTTTTTTTAATTTTCCTTTTTCCCTTTTTCAACCAACATCTTATCAATCCCTTTTTTTTAAAAAAAATTTTATTTTTCATTTTTAGAGTCATATTCTAGGGGCGCCTGGGTGGCTCAGTTGGTTAAGTGACTGCCTTCGGCTCAGGTCATGATCCTGGTGTCCCGGGATCGAGTTCCGCATCGGGCTCCCTGCTCAGCAGGGAGTCTGCTTCTCCCTCTGACCCTCCTCCCTCTCATGCTCTCTGTCTCTCATTCTCTCTCTCTCAAATAAATAAATAAAAAATCATTAGAGTCATATTCTATCCCTTCATAGTAGTTACCCGTATTTTTGGCATATATATATAAGTTGTTCTCTCTTTAAAATTTTGAGATAGTTTCTTCTAACAGATTAAAATATACCCTAAATCTCTAGTATACGGTGTTTTCTATTCCCCTGCCTGATCACATTATCTCCCTTTTTTTTTCTTTTTTCTTTTTTTAATCCTTTTTTTCAAACTTCTTATAAATTCCTTTTATAAATTTTTTTATAATTTCCATCTTTACTGTCATTTTCCAACCCTTCATCAAATCAACCCTTATTTTTATACATACATAAGTTTTTCTTTCTTTAAAATTTTGGGAGGCACTTTCTTCTAAAAGACCAAAATACACCCCAAATCTAGTGTGTGGCACTGATCTATATACCAGCCTGATCATATTTGATCACATTCTGGGTTTTTTTTGTTGTTGTTGTTTTGTTTTGTTTGTTTTTGTTTTAATCTTTATCTTTTTCTTTTTCTTTTTTTTCTTTTTCTTTTTTCTCTCTTTCCATTTCTTTTTCCACTGCTTCAGGTCTTTTCTGATTTGTTTAGAGTATATTTTCTGGGGACGTTGTTACTCTGCTAGCATTTGTTCTCTCATTAATCTATTCTCCTCTGCACAAAATGACAAGATGGAAAAAATCACCTCAACAAAAAGAACAAGAGGTAGTACCGACTGCCAGGGACCTACTCAATACGGACATTAGTACGGTGTCAGATCTAGAGTTCAGAATCATCACTTTAAAGATACTAGCTGGGCTTGAAAAAAATATGGAAGTTATTAGAGAAACCCTTTCTGGAGAAGTAAAAGAACTAAAATCTAACCAAGTAGAAATCAAAAAGGCTATTAATGAGGTGCAATCAAAAATGGGGGCACTAACTGCTAGGATAAATGAGGCAGAAGAGAGAATCATTAATATAGAAGACCAAATGATGGAAAATAAAGAAGCTGAGAAAAAGAGAGATAAACAACTACTGGATCACGAGGGCAGAATTCGAGAGATAGGCGATACCATAAGACGAAACAACATTAGAATAATTGGGATCCCAGAAGAAGAAGAAAGAGAGAGAGGGGCAGAAGGTATAATGGAGCAAATTATAGCAGAGAACTTCCCTAATTTGGGGAAGGAAACAGCCATCAAAATCCAGGAAGCACAGAGAACCCCTCTCAAAATCAATAAAAATAGGTCAACACCCCAACATCTAATAGTAAAACTTACGAGTCTCAGAGACAAAGAGAAAATCCTGAAAGCAGCTCGGGAGAAGAGATATGTAACCTACAAGGGTAGAAACATTAGATTGGCAACAGACCTATCCACAGAGACCTGGCAGGCCAGAAAGGACTGGCAGGATATATTCAGAGCACTAAATGAGAAAAATATGCAGCCAAGAATACTCTATCCAGCTAGGCTGTCATTGAAAATTGAAGGAGAGATAAAAAGCTTCCAGGACAAACAAAAACTAAAGAAATTTGCAAACACAAAACCAGACCTACAGGAAATCTTGAAAGGGGTCCTCTAAGCAAAGAGAGACCCTAAAAGCAACGTAGACCAGAAAGGAACACAGACAATATACGGTAACAGTCACCTTAAAGGCAATACAATGGCACTAAATTCCTATCTTTCAATAGTTACCCTGAATGTAAATGGGCTAAATGCCCCAATCAAAAGACATAGGCTATCAGACTGGATTAAAAAACAAGACCCATCGATATGCTGTCTGCAAGAGACTCATTTTAGAAACAAAGACACCCCCAGATCGAAAGTGAGGGGGTGGAAAACAATTTACCATGCTAATGGACACCAAAAGAAAGCTGGGGTGGCACTCCTTATATCAGACAAATTAGATTTTATTTTTTTTTATTTTTTTTAAAGATTTTATTTATTTATTTGAGAGAGAGAGAATGAGAGAGAGAGAACACATGAGAGGGGATAGGGTCAGAGGACGAAGCAGACTCCCTGCCGAGCAGGGAGCCCGATGCGGGACTCGATCCCGGGACTCCAGGATCATGACCTGAGCTGAAGGCAGTCGCTTAACCAACTGAGCCACCCGGGTGCCCCAGACAAATTAGATTTTAAACCAAAGACTGTAATAAGAGATGAGGAAGGACATTATATCCTACTTAAAGGATCCATCCAACAAGAAGATCTAACAATTGTAAATATCTATGCCCCTAACATGGGAGCAGCCAATTATATAAGGCAATTAATAACAAAAGCAAAGAAACACATCGACAACAATACAATAATAGTGGGGGACTTAACACCCCCCTCACTGAAATGGACAGATTATCTAAGCAAAAGATCAACAAGGAAATAAAGACTTTAAATGACACACTGGACCAAATGGACTTCACAGACATATTCAGAACATTCCATCCCAAAGCAATGGAATACACATTCTTCTCTAGTGCCCATGGACCATTCTCCAGAATAGATCACATCCTAGGTCATAAATCAGGTCTCAACCGGTACCAAAAGATTGGGATCATTCCCTGCCTATTTTCAGACCACAATGCTTTGAAACTAGAACTCAATCACAAGAGGAAAGTTGGAAAGAACTCAAATACATGGAGGCTAAAGAGCATCCTACTGAAGAATGAATGGGTCAACCTGGAAATTAAAGAAGAATTAAAAAAATACATGGAAACCAATGAAAATGAAAACACAACTATTCGAAATCTTTGGGATGCAGCAAAGGCAGTCCTAAGAGGAAAGTATATAGCAATACAAACCTTTCTCAAGAAACAAGAAGGTCTCAAGTACACAACCTAACCCTCCACCTAAAGGAGCTGGAGAAAGAACAGCAAATAAAGCCTAAACCCAGCAGGAGAAGAGAAATAATAAAGATCAGAGCAGAAATCAATGAAATAGAAACCAAAAGAACAGTAGAACAGATCAACGAAACTAGGAGCTGGTTCTTTGAAAGAATTAACAAGATTGATAAACCCCTGGCCAGACTTATCAAAAAGAAAAGAGTAATGACCCAAATCAACAAAATCATGAATGAAAGAGGAGAGATCACAACCAACACCAAAGAAATACAAACAATTGTAAGAACATATTATGAGCAACTCTATGCCAGCAAATTAGATAACCTGGAAGAAATGGATGCATTCCTAGAGATGTATCCACTACCAAAACTGAACCAGGAAGAAACAGAAAACCTGAACAGACCTATCACCACTAAGGAAATTGAAGCAGTCATCAAAAATCTCCCAACAAACAAAAGCCCAGGGCCAGATGGCTTCCCAGGGGAATTCTACCAAACATTTCAAGAAGAATTAATACCTATTCTTCTGAAACTGTTCCAAAAAATAGAAATGGAAGGAAAACTTCCAAACTCATTTTATGAGGCCAGCATTACCTGGGTCCCAAAACCAGACAAAGACCCCATCAAAAAGGAGAATTACAGACCAATATCCCTGATGAACATGCATGCAAAAATTCTCACCAAAATACTAGCCAATAGGATCCAACAGTACATTAAAAGGATTATTCACCATGACCAAGTGGGATTTATCCCTGGGCTGCAAGGTTGGTTCAACATCCGCAAATCAATCAATGTGATACAATACATTAACAAAAGAAAGAACAAGAATCATATGATCCTCTCAATAGATGCAGAAAAAGCTTTTGACAAAGTACAGCATCCTTTCTTGATCAAAACTCTTCAGGGTATAGGGATAGAGGGTACATACCTCAATATCATAAAAGCCATCTATGAAAAACCTACAGCGAATATCATTCTCAATGGGGAAAAACCGAGAGCTTTCCCCCTAAGGTCAGGAACACGGCAGGGATGTCCACTATCACCACTGCTATTCAACATAGTATTGGAAGTCCTAGCCACAGCAATCAGACAACAAAAAGAAATAAAAGGCATCCAAATCGGCAAAGAAGAAGTCAAACTCTCACTCTTTGCAGATAATATGATACTTTATGTGGAAAACCCCAATGACTCCACCCCAAAACTGCTAGAACTCATACAGGAATTCAGTAAAGTGGCAGGATATAAAATCAATGCACAGAAGTCCGTGGCATTCCTATACACCATCAACAAGACAGAAGAAAGAGAAATTAAGGAGTCGATCCCATTTACAATTGCACCCAAAACCATAAGATACCTAGACATAAATCTAACCAAAGAGGCAAAGGATCTGTACTCAGAAAACTATAAAATACTCATGAAAGAAATGGAGGAAGACACAAAGAAATGGAAAAACGTTCCATGCTCATGGATTGGAAGAATAAATACTGTGAAGATGTCAATGCTACCTAGAGCAATCTACACATTCAATGCAATCCCCATCAAAATACCATCCACTTTTTTCAAAGAAATGGAACAAATAATCCTAAAATTTGTATGGAACCAGAAAAGACCCCGCATAGCAGAGGAATGTTTAAAAAGAAAAGCAAAGCCGGCGGCATCACAATTCCGGACTTCCAGCTTTATTACAAAGCTGTCATCATCAAGACAGTATGGCACTGGCACAAAAACAGACACACAGATCAATGGAACAGAATAGAGAGCCCAGAAATGGACCCTCAACTCTATGGTCAACTCATCTTTGACAAAGCAGGAAAGAATGTCCAATGGAACAAAGACAGTCTCTTCAACAAATGGTGTTGGGAAAATTGGATAGCCACATGCAGAAGAATGAAACTGGACCATTTCCTTACACCACACACAAAAATAGACTCCAAATGGTTGAAAGACCTCAATGTGAGACAGGAGTCCATCAAAATCCTAGAGGAGAACACAGGCAGCAACCTCTTCGACCTCAGCCGTAGCAACTTCTTCCTAGAAACATCGCCAAAGGCAAGGGAAGCGAGGGCAAAAATGAACTATTGGGACTTCATCAAGATAAAAAGCTTTTGCAAAGCAAAGGAAACAATCAACAAAACCAAAAGACAACCGACAGAATGGGAGAAGATATTTGCAAATGACATATCAGATAAAGGGCTAGTATCCAAAATCTATAAAGAACTCATCAGACTCAACACCCAAAGAACAAAGAATCCAATCAAGAAATGGGCAGAAGACATGAACAGACATTTTTCCAAAGAAGACATCCAAATGGCCAACAGACACATGAAAAAGTGCTCAATATCGCTAGGCATCAGGGAAATCCAAATCAAAACCTCAATGAGATACCACCTCACACCAGTCAGAATGGCTAAAATGAACAAGTCAGGAAACGACAGATGTTGGCGGGGATGCGGAGAAAGGGGAACCCTCCTCCACTGTTGGTGGGAATGCAAGCTGGTGCAGCCACTCTGCAAAACAGTATGGAGGTTCCTCAAAAAGTTGAAAATAGAGCTACCATATGATCCAGCAATTGCACTACTGGGTATTTACCCCAAAGATACAAAAGTAGGGATCTGAAGGGCTACGTGCACCCTGATGTTTATAGCAGCAATGTCCACAATAGCCAAACTGTGGAAAGAGCCAAGATGCCCATCGACAATGAATGGATAAAGAAGAGGTGGTATATATATACAATGGAATATTATGCAGCGATCAAAACGAATGAGATCTTGCCATTTGCAATGACGTGGATGGAACTGGAGGGTATTATGTTGAGTGAAATAAGTCAAACAGAGAAAGACATGTATCATATGATCTCACTGATATGAAGAATTCTTAATTGCAGGAAACAAACTGAGTGTTGCTGAAGTGGGGGGTGGGGTGGGAGGGATGGGGTGACTGGGTGATAGACACTGGGGAGGGTATGTGCTCTGGTAAGTGCTGTGAATTGTGCAAGACTGTTGAATCTCAGATCTGTACCTCTGAAACAAATAATGCAATATATGTTAAGAAAAAAAAAAAAAAGAAGAAGGTAGCGCGAGGGGAAGAATGAAGTGGGGGATATCAGAGGGGTAGACGAACCATGAGAGACGATGGACTCTGAAAAACAAACAGGGCTCTAGAGGGGAGGGGGGTGGGAGGATGGGTTAGCCTGGTGGTGGGTATTGAGGAGGGCACATTCTGCATGGAGCACTGGGTGTTATGCACGAACAATGAATCACGGAACACTTCATCTAAAACTAATGATGTAATGTATGGGGATTAACATAAGAATAAGAATAAAAAATAAATAAAATAAATAAAAAATAAGATTAAAAAAGGGAAATAACTAAGCGTAATATAAAACATGTGATACATGTGGTATTTTTTTTTTTTAAAGATTTTATTTATTTATTTGAGACAGAGTGAATGAGAGACAGAGAGCATGAGAGGGAGGAGGGTCAGAGGGAGAAGCAGACTCCCCACCGAGCAAGAAGCCTGATGTGGAACTCGATCCAGGGACTCCAGGATCATGACCTGAGCTGAAGGCAGTCGCTCAACCAACTGAGCCACCCAGGCGCCCCGGTACATGTGGTATTAAAATTAAGAACTTAATTAAAAATGATAAAAGTAGGAATAGTCAAGCAACAAAACTGGGTCACAGATGCAGCAATAACCAATAGAATATCATCCAGAATATACAAATAATTCCTATAAATCAATGAGGACAGAAAACCAATTTAAAAATAGAAATAAAAGAGAACAAAATAAATGTCCGACTAATGTCGTTTTTATTGAGACACACACACACACACACACACACAAACCAAAACCGCTCAAAGAATTTAAGAATTTGGGAAATGCAAATCAATAGCAAACTCTAATATACTGACAGTGACTTCAGCAAAAGGACAGCTCCAGGCCCCCATGGAAATATTAAATAAACAACTAGAGACTGGCTAAAATAACCCTGTAGGAGGTCTGAAAATTAGATGAAGATCAACAGCAATCAAATGAACACAAAATCAAGAAGAAGTCATGTTCCAAATGGTACAAAATTTGTAGCATTTTTTGCTCTACCTTGTCCCGGCTCCTCTCCAGGGCAGACCCACGGTTTCGGGGGAGTGGCAGCCCAGTGCTGGGTTCCATCCCACACACCAGAGAGCAGAGCAGATGGGATCAGCCACCTGTCCGATGGCCACCTGAGGGGTTGGTCTCAGTGTTTTCAGAACTCGTTCAAATCTCAGGCTAGGGGAAGTCCTGGGCACATTTCTGAGAACCACAAGGTGATGACAGGCCCCCAGATACCTGGGGCCAGAGACTGGTGATTGAAGAATATGACCGAACACCAAAGGACCAAAGAAGAATCAGTGGACGAACCCTCAAGAAAATGAAGATACTCAAAAACAAGCAAAAAAAAAAAAAAGCAGCCAAGTATACAGAGCAATCAGAAGAGAGCACATAGGACCAAACACATATGAGAAGGTGCTCAACGTTATTAATTATTAGGGAAGTAAAATCAAAAGTAGAGTATGGTATCACGTCACACCCATTAGGATGACACTATCAAAAAAAAAAAAGAAAGAAAACAAGTGTTGGTGACGATGTGAAGAAACTGGAGCCCTCGTGCATGGTTGGTGGGAATGCATGACGGTGCAACTGCTATAGGAAAAATATGGATGTTCCTCAAAACATTAAAAATGCATGTACCATATGATCAAGCAGTTCCACTTCCAGATATAGAGATAAGAGAACTGAAAGCAGGATCCTGAAGGGACATCTCTAAACCTTTGTTCACTGCAGTGTTACTTACCACAGACAAGAGGTGAAAAGAGCCCAAGGGTCCCTCAGTGGGTAAACGGATCAAGAAAATGTGGTATATATACATAGCAGCATATCGTTCAGCCTTAAAAAAATAAGTCCTGCAACGTACTGTGATATGGACGGAACTTGAGAATATTATGCTAAGTGAACTGAGGCCAGTTATAAAAAGATAAATAGTACATGATTCTGCTTACAAGAAGTATCTAAACAAATCCAACTCAGAGAAATAGAAAGAGCTGTGGTTTCTAGGAGCTGGAGGAGGAAGAAATGGAAGTTGTTGTTCAAGAGGTTATGGAAAACATAATAATAAAAAGAAAAAAAAACAAACAAGAGGTTATGGAAAGTTTTAGATATCTGCTGCACAACAATGTAAAGTTAGGGCTACTGAGCTGTATCCTTAAAAATGGTCAAGGTAGATGATTTTATGTTATGTGCTTTTTAACCACTATTAAAAATTTTTTAAAAATACAACAAAACGTAAGAGAACCAAAACCTTCCAACAAATAAGAGGCCAAGTCTACATGTCTTCACAGATGAATTCTACCAAATAGTAAAAAAAAAAAAAGAAAATACCACCTCACACCAGTCAGAATGGCTAAAATGAACAAGTCAGGAAACGACAGATGTTGGCGGGGATGCGGAGAAAGGGGAACCCTCCTACACTGTTGGTGGGAATGCAAGCTGGTGCAGCCACTCTGGAAAACTGTATGGAGGTTCCTCAAAAAGTTGAAAATAGAGCTACCATATGGATCCAGCAATTACACTACTGAGTATTTATCCCAAAGATACAAAAGTAGGGATCCGAAGGGGTACATGCACCCTGATGTTTATAGCAGCAATGTCCACAATAGCCAAACTGTGGAAAGAGCCAAGATGTCCATCGACAGATGAATGGATAAAGAAGAAGTGGTATATATATACAATGGAATATTATGCAGCCATCAAAAGGAATGAGATCTTGCCATTTGCAACGACGTGGATGGAACTGGAGGGTATTATGTTGAGTGAAATAAGTCAATCAGAGAAAGACATGTATCATATGACCTCACTGATATGAGGAATTCTTAATTGCAGGAAACAAACTGAGGGTTGCTGGAGTGGGGGGTGGGGTGGGAGGGATGGGGTGACTGGGTGATAGACACTGGGGAGGGTACGTGCTATGGTGAGCGCTGTGAATTGTGCAAGACTGTTGAATCTCAGATCTGTACCTCTGAAACAAATAATGCAATATATATTAAGAAAAAAAAAGAAGAAGAAGGTAGTTGGAGGGGAAGAATGAAGCGGGGGAAATCAGAGGGGTAGATGAACCATGAGAGATGATGGACTCTGAAAAACAAACTGAGGGTTCTAGAGGGGAGGGGGGTGGGAGGATGGGTTAGCCTGGTGGTGGGTATTGAGGAGGGCACATTCTGCATGGAGCACTGGGTGTTATGCACAAACAATGAATCATGGAACACTTCATCTAGAACTAATGATGTAATGTATGGGGATTAACAGAATAAAAAAAAAAAGAAAGAAAGAAAGAAAGAAAAACATTAACCCCAATCCTTCTCAAACTCTTCCAAAAACTGAAGCAGAAGGAAAACTTCTGGACTCATGCTGTAAGGGCAGAATTGCCCTATTACTAAAGCAAAAGACAGTACATGAAAACAAACCTATGGACTAATAATAACCTTCTGAATATTGATGGAAAAATCCTCCAAAAAATACTAAACCAATTTAACAGCATATTAAAAGGATTATATACCATGGTCACCTAGGGTTTATTCCTAAAATGCAAGGACAGTTTGATATATGAAAATCAAGGGGCGCCTGGGTGGCTCAGTTGGTTAAGCGACTGCCTTCGGCTCAGGTCATGATCCCGGAGTCCTGGGATCGAGTCCCACACCGGGCTCCCGGCTGGGCGGGGAGCCTGCTTCTCTCTATGACCCTCCCCTCTCTCATGCTGTTTCTCTCTCTCTCTCTCTCAAATAAAATAAAATCTTTAAAAAAAAAAAAAAAAGAAAATCAAGGACAGTTCCTTATATCACAGAAACAGAATGATGGGGGGAGGAATACCATACAATCATCTCAACTGCACAAAAAGCATTTGACAAAATTCAACATCATGTTACGCTAAAAACTCTAAGCAAATTTCAATTATATAATGGGGTATTATCAACCATAGTTACTGTGTTAGATCCTTAGACTTTATCCACCTTATAGCTGAAAGTTTGTACCCTAAGAAAGTAGAACTTAAAGGTTCTCACCAAAGATAATAAAATAAAACAAAATAAAATAAAATAAAAATATGTGAGGTGATGGGGGTGTTAATGAACCAGATGGGAGAAATCCTCTCACCATGCATACATATATCAAGTCATCACAATGTACACCTTGAATATCTTACAATTTTGTTAATTATACCTCAACAGGTATGAAAGATACCACAGGAACATAAGTAAAGGAGCACAAAGCAAAGTAGTCACATAAAAAGGAGAGGAGTTTTGCAGTGAGTCAAATTTGGTTTCAAATTCTAATTTTTCACTTAGTATCTTTATGAACACATGCAAGTACCATAAGATTGCTGAGATTCAAGTTCCTTGATTACAAAATTTGGATACTTCCTACATCAAAATTTCTGATGTTTAAGAAAACACTGGCCAAACTTTTAGCAAAGCTTCAGTTATTATTATAAAGAAATGAGTGAAATGTGTATTTCTGTGGGGTAAGCAGAGCTTAATGCACTCAGGATACTGTGACAAAACTCAATCTTGTGTTCTCCTTATTCTTGAGCTCCTATAGCAAATCTGTATCGCCCATGTGGCCCTTACTACATTTAGTCATTAACTGCTACTTAAATTTTCATATGTTCAGATTTATATCCCATTAGATTCCCACAAGCTAAAATTGTGTGTGTTTTTGATAATTCCCTCTCATATCACTTAAAACCATGTTTGGTAATTGGTAATATAATAGATAACTTATTTAATGTTAAAGAAAAAACACTTAAAAGAGAGGAATAAAATGGATTTTCCTCAACCTGATAAAGGGCCTTCATGAAAACCCACAGTCAGTATTATAACCATAAGAGACTATGAGCTTTTCCTCTAAGATCAGGAAAAAGATAAGGATGACTATTATCTCTGTTTCTTTTAATATAATATTGGAAGTCTTACCCAGGGTAAGGCAAAAAAAAAAAAAAAAAAAGAATTCAAATTAGAAAGAAGTAACGTTAGCCTTCTATGATCTTCTATGCAAAAAACCCTCAAGAATCCACCAAAAAAAACCCCTCATTGACCTAATAAACAAATTTAGCCAAGTTACAAGACACAAAATTGACATGCAAAAATCAGCTGTGTTTCTATACACTAACAATGAACAATCCCAAAAGAAAATTAAGAAAAACAGTTCTATTTACAATAGCATCAAAATATACTATTTAGGAGTAAATAACCAACAAGGCATAATACTTGCATACCAAAAACTACTAGGGGCGCCTGGGTGGCTCAGTTGGTTAAGCGGCTGCCTTCGGCTCAGGTCATGATCCCGGCCGGGGTCCTGGGATCGAGCCCCGCGTCGGGCTCCCTGCTCAGTGGAGAGTCCGCTTCTCCCTCTCCCTCTGCCTGCCTCTCTGCTTACTTGTGCTCTCTCTCTATCTCTCTGTCAAATAAATAAATAAAATCTTTAAAAAAAAAAAAAACTACTAAAAAGTACTGAAAGAAATAAAAGAAGACACAAATAAATGGAAAGACATCTCATGTTCATGGGTTGGGGCATTTAATATTGTTAAGATGTCAATGCTACTGGAAACCATTCATAGATTCTATGCAAATTCTATCAAAATCCCAGTGACAATGTTTTCAGAAAATGAAAAATCCATCCTAAAATTCACTGAAACCTGAAGGGACAAAGAAGAGCCAAAACAATTTTGAAAAACAAAACTGTAAATCTCATACTTGCTGATTTTAACACTACAAAGCTACAATGATAAAAATGGTCTGGTCCTGGCCTAAAGATAGAGCTCGAGACAAACAGAATAAAATAGTCAAGAAATAAACTGTAAATGATTTGGAACAAGGGTACCAAGATCATTCAAATGAGGCAAGGGCAGTCTCATCAACAAATGGTAGTAGGTAAGGGGGATATCCATATGCAAATGTACAAGGCTGGACTCCTATCTTAAGCTGTATGTAAAAGTTAGCTCAAAAAGATCAAAGATACAAACAGAAGAGCTAAAACTGTAAAACTCTTGGGAGAAAACGTAAGATAAAAGATGCATGACGTTACAATTTTCAATGGTTTAATACAACACCAAAAGCACATGGACAAAAACATAGATAAATTATTTGCAAAGGAGGTTAATATCCAAAATAATAATAATAAAGAACTCTAATTCAACAACAAAAATTAAACAACCCAACTAAAAAGTGGGCAAAAGCTCTGAGCAGCCATTTCTCCAAACAAGACATACAAATAACCAATAAATACATGAAAAGATATTCAACATCACTAACCCATCAAGGAAATGCGAACCAACACCACAATGAGACACCACTTCACACACATTAGGATGGCAAGTTATTAAAAAAAAAAAAAAGTAAAATAACAAGTGTTGGCCAAGATGCAGAGAAACTGTAAGCCTTGTGCTTTGTTGGTGGGGATGTAAAATGGTGCAGCCTCTGTGTATGGCGGTTCCTCCAAAAATTAAAAACTGAACTACCATATGATCCAGTGATTCTACTTCTGAGTATAAGCATATGGACTGAAGGTGTGTGCCTCTCTAAAATGTGTCTGTTGAAGACTTAACTCCCAGTGTGGCTCTCTCTATAGATGGGGCCTCCTAGGAAGTAACTGCAGTTAAATGAGGTCCTAAGAGTGGAACTCTGATCTGACGGTATTAGTGTGCTTATAAGAAGGGAGAACAGAGTGCCTGCTCTCCTTCTCCTTCTGTACACATTAACCAAGACCATCTGAGGATATAATGAGAAGGTGGCATGCTAGGCCATCTGCAAGCCAAGAAGAAAGCACTCATGGGAAACCAAAACCTTGAGCCTGGACTTCTAGACTCCAGAATTGTGGGAAAAAAAATGTACTGTTTAAGCCATCCAGTCTGGGATTCTGTTATGGAAGTCCAAACGGACTGATACAATATTTATCCAAAAGATCTCAAAGCAGGATCTCAAAGACATATTTGCACATCATGTTTGCTGCAGCATTATTCACAACAGCCTAGAGGTGGAAGCCACCCCGATTTCCAATGACAAATGAGTGGATAAAAAATAAATGTGGTACATACATGTGGACAGAGAAGGTTGAGTACAAGTCACAGGAACAAAAGACACGGCACAGGGAATATAAGCACTGATACTGTAATAGCATTGTATGGGACAGATGGTAGCTACACTTGCGGTAAACACAGCATTATGCATAAGCTTGTCAGATCACTATGTTGTACACCTGAAATTAATATAACATGGTGTGTCAACTATATTCAAATAAAAAAAATTATAAAATAAAGACGTGGTATGTAAGTGTTAGGTGAACTAATGTGAAACAAATGTGAGAATGTGGAACTATGAAAAGTAATGTGGAATGGGTTGAAAATGTGTCATGGTAACCTACCACACATTTTACGAGAATGGGAATGTGGTCCATCCATACAATGGACTATTATTCAGTCTTAAAAAGAAGGGAATTCTGACATATGATACAACACAGATGCTAAGGGAAATAAGCCAAGCACAAAAGAACAAATACTGTATAATTCCATTTATATGGGGTACCTGTAGTAGTCAAATTTATAGAGACAGAAAGAAGAGTGGTGATTGTCAGGGACTAAAGGAAGAGGGGACTGCAGACTTAATGTTTAATAGGTACAGAATTTCAATGAGGAAGATGGAAAAAGTTCTAGAGATGGATGGTGCTGATGGTTGTATAACAATGTATATGTACTTAATGCCATAAAATTGTACATTTAAATATGCTTAAAACATTATCTTATGTATATTCTACCACAATTTTAAAAATGTGATGCATTACATAGGGTCATCAGATTGCAAATACGTAAAGTGTGATTATGCCAAGAACTGCATACAGGATTTCTCCTACGTTGCTATTGTAGAAGTGTTAATTAATACACCAAATTTGGAAAGCATATGGATATATTTTAATGAATTACATGTCTTATGACCCAGTGTTAGGGAAAGACGTTGAAGAATCTTGGATACTAGGATATATAAACAAAGATATCCATGGCAAAAAACCCAGAAGTATGAAGCAATTTCAAACAATGAAACAGATATACACAACTCTATATATTCATATGATAGAATATTACATAGAAATAGAAATTTTTAAAGATAGTTTTATAACCACAAAAATATGAATGAATCTCACAAATACAGTCTACAATAATGTGAATCAGTTAAAATGGCCTACTATAAGATTCTCAGGCTGGATTTTCAAAAATACAACTTTATGCTGTAAAAGCAAAAATGTAAATATTAACCAAATTAATTTATACCAGCAATACACTCAAATAAAATCTCAACCATAATTTTCTTTTATGTAACTTGACAAACAATTCAAAACTGGTAGCATTTAAAAAGCATAAAGAAGGTGGTTTATCCTCTCTAGACATCAAGACACTTAATAAGTTTAGTAATTACCACAGATCAGTAAAACAAAAGAGAGGACACTTTAAAAGACATATATATGGCATGTACCCTTATTTTAGATCTTAGTGTAAAGAAAATTTTGGTATTAGTGGAATAAATTACTAGAAAAACTTTTTTTCATAACTGTGAAGCAGGTAAGCCTTTTCTAAAAAGAAAGAAAGAAACAATAAGACTCATACTACATTATACAAACAAAAAAATATGTACCAAAAACAATGTGCACAATGTTCAAAAACAAGTGGTAAGAACTCCACTTCTAACTTACCGAATTAATCCATCTGCAGTAAAAGTGATAAAATCTGGAAAAAGCAGCACACACGATTTGACAAGCACTAAAGAGGTAGCAGAAGCAGGCAGATACTGAAGGCATGCTAACTCCTGAAAGAAGGGGAACTTTACTGGGTAAAATTATTGTTATATCACTGCAGTGGGCACTCACCAGTCTATGTGGCCCATGGGTGGGTAAAACTGAAGCAGAAATTCAGTCTCACTGGTTACAAAAAATAAAAGGACAGGCTTTTAGGCCACCAGAAGATATGGAAAGTAATGGGAAAAATTCAGTGAAACAGAATCAGGAGCTCTAAAATCTGCATATAAACTCCACTCAGATAACTGGCTAATGTATAACCTTCACATGTGTCAATGATGCTGCAAGAAGCTCAGCAAAAAGCAAGAGTTGGAAGGCTGACTAAACCGAGATGATACCTATGCTGGGGGAGAGGGTTTAGATTTTGAATCTGGCATACTATTAAAACATAAATCAACAATCTTCAGAAGAAAAATAAACCAGAAGACTCTACATAGTACTATCCATAAAGTTTAGTATATCATAAACATTAGATTTTCAAAGACACAGAAAACTGTGACTCATAGTCAAGAGGAAAAAGATCAGTAGAAACAGATCCAAAATAACATAGATGTGGTAATTAGCTATAAAGACTTTATAGCAGCTAGCATAAATGTATCCAAGGACATATATTACCATAATAAGTAAGCAGATTGGAAAACTGCATCAGAGAAATGGACGCTCTAGACCACAAAACTAAAATATTAAAAAAAAAAAAACCCTAGATCTGTTTAATAGCAAAATAATGACAAAAGTAGAATATGTCAGTAAATATGAAGATATAACAACAGGAATTGCCCATTCTGTAGAATAAAGAGCAACAAAGGTTTCAAAAAATGAATAGACAGTGATACTAGCGAAAATACTGGTAGCTCCAAAAGGCTGTCCCAACCAAAAAGATACGAAAAAAATCAAGCAAAACTCTCAGAGTTAACTCTGAAAGAACTCTGGAAAACAATCAACATACCGGAAATAATAATATGGCAGAAATAAGTCTTTTCCTATCTGTAATTACTTCAACATAAATGGATTAAATTCCACTATCAGAAGCTGGAGATTGACAGAATGAATAAATAAAACATGCTACAACTATATGCAATCTGAAGGAGACTCACTTTAGATCAAAAGAAACAAACAGGTTGAAAGTGAAAGAATGAAAAAAGATATTCCATGAAAATAGTAATGAAAAAAGAGCTGGGTTGATGTACTAATATACACCTAAACAGAATAGTAAAAAACTGTTATTAAGAGGAAAAGAAAGAAACTACATACTTACAAAAGGGTGAATTCACCAAGATATAACAATTATAAAAATATATAAAACAAACAATAGGTACACAAAATACATAAAGCAAACTGACAGAATTAAGGGAGAAATTGACAAAGTTTTACGGTAATCGAGATTTCATTACCTCACTTCAAATAGTGGATAGAATTTTTATTTATTTTTTTAAAGATTTTATTTATCTGACAGAGAGAGAGCAGGCACAAGTAAGCAGAGTGTCAGGCAGAGGGAGAGGGAGAAGCAGGGTCCCTGCTCCCAGGACCTTGGGATCATGACCTGAGCCAAAGGCGGATGCTTAACCAACTGAGCCACTCAGGCGCCCATGAATAGAGTTTTTAGACAGAAGATCAGTGGAGGACTGACAACACAATAAACCAATTAAACGTAACGACATTCATAAAACACTCCACCCACAGTGACGGAATACCCGTTTTTCTCAAGTGCACATGGAATATTTCCTGGGATAGAGAATATTTTGGGCCAAAATACAGACCCTAAAAGACTGGCATACAAATTATTTATAATCGCAACACAATGAGGCTGGAAATCCGTAACATAAGAAAAAGTGGTAAGTTCACAAATATGTGGAAATAAATTTTCTCTTGAAAGATCAAAAGGATAAAGAAAATATCAAAAGGGAAATTGGAAATGCAAAGTCATTTCAACATTAGAAGATCAATCAATGCAAATTTCTATACTAACATAATAAAGGACAAAAACCATATGATTATTTCAAAAGTTGCAGATAAAAGTATAGGACAAAATACACTAACTATTCATGATTAAGGCTTCAGAAAACCCAAGACTGGTAGGGGACTGCTTCAAACTGGCAACAAGCATCTAAGAAGATCCTACTGTTGATACCATACTTGAAAGTGAAAGTTATTTATCTCTAATATTGGGAACAGGGCAGGAATACCTGTTTTTATTTCTACTCAACACTGCATTGGAGGAGCTAGCAAATGCAATAAAACAAGTAAAAGAAATAAAAGGCACAATTATAAGACAAAGAAGTAAAACTGCTATTACTTGCAGATGATATGTTTACTCATGTAAGAAAAATATAGAGTATACAAAATAATTTCGAGATCTAATCAGTGAATTAAACAGAGTCACATGATCCAGGTCAGTATTTCTGCCTGTGAATGCCACTGAACAAGCATCATTAAAGTCTCCCCTCCCACTGCTGTCATGACTAAGTCAAAGTCTCCCAAAGAGCCCAGATAACTGTGGAAGCTCTTCATCGGAGGTTTGGTCTTTGAAACAGCTGATGAGAGTCTGAGGAGCCACTGTGAGCACTGGGGAATGTTCATGGACTGTGTAGTACTGAGAGATCCAAACACAAAGCACTCGGGAGGTTTTGTTTGTCACGTATGCCACTGAAGAAGAGGTGGATGCAGCCATGAATGCAAGGTCACACAAGGTGAATGGAAGAGTAGTGGAACCAAAGTGAGCTGTCTCAAGAGAACATCTGCAAAGACCTGGTGCCTATGTAACTGTGAAGAAGATTTTTGTTGATGGCATTACAGAAGACACCGAAGAACATCACCTAAGAGATTCGGAAAAGTATGGGAAAATTGAAGTGATTGAAATCATGATTAAGACAGTGGCCAGAGAGGCCTTGCTTTTGTAATATTTGATAACCATGACTCCCTAGACAAGATTATCATTCAGAAATACCCTACTGTGAAGGCCACAACTGTGAAGTAAGAAAAGCCCTATCTAAGTGAAAGATGACTAGTGCTGCATCCAGCCAAAGAGGTCGATGTGGGTCTGGAAACTTCGGTGGTAGTTACGGAGGAACTTCAGTAAGTGAGATGGCTTTGGTGGCAGTCAAGGTGGTGGTGGATATGGAACCAGTGGGGATGGTTATCATGGACATGGTAATGATGGAAGCTATTCTGGAGGCGAGGAAGGCTACAATGATTCTATCAACTACAACAATCAATCCTCTCATTTTGGACCCAAGAAACAATGGAAATTTTGGAGGCAGAAGCTCTAGCCCCTAAGGTGGTAGAGGCCAATGTTCTGACAAACCACCACACAACAAAGGTGGCTGTGGTGGTTCCAGCAGAAACAGGAGCTATGACAGTGGCAGAAGATTTTAATTAATGCGAGGAAAGAAAGCTGAGCAGGAGAGGAGAGCCAGAGAAGTGACAGGAGAGCTACAGGTTACAAGAGATTTATGAACTCAGCCAAGCACACTGGTGACAGGTTCTAGCTGCCACAAAGACATGTTTTAGACAATACTCACATACATGGACAAAAACTCGAGGACTGTATTTGTGATGAACTGTATAACAGGTTAGTTTAGTTTCTATTCTATGGAGAGTGTAAAGCATTCCAACGATGGGTTTTAATGTGGATTTCTTTTTTTTTTGCACCCATGCTACTGATTGCTAAATTTAAGTCTGATCATGATGCTGAATGAATGTGTCTTTGTAAAAATGTAGCTTAAACTCAGTCTACTCTGAAGCCATTCTGGTAAACTACCCCAACAATGTGAAGTTAGAATTCCTTCAAGATAATTCCAGGTTGCATTCGAAATTTATATACAACCTGCCTGGGCACAGAGGCCACGTCTCCAGAAACACTGATATAGTTGAACTGACAACAGTAAGTTAGTTGTGACCTGGAGTTCACCATTAAAAGATCACTCAAGCAAAGTCAAAGAGTTTATTTGGTTATTAATATGATTGCTGGCATATCCTATATAACATATCTAAATTGTATTATCAGATAAAATTATAAATGGGAATAAAGCCTGTGTATCATACAGTATCATGTGCAATCAATACATGATTTAATATCCTCTTCAAAAAAAAATTAGCTGCACTCTTGGGATGCCTGGGGGGCTCAGTCAGTTAAGCGTCTGCCTTTGGCTCGGGTCATGATCCTAGGGTTCTGGGATCGAGTCCCACATCGGGCTCCTTGCTCAGCAGGAAGCCTGCTTCTCCCTCCGCCTACTATTTCCCCTGTTTGTGCTCGCTTGCTCTCTCTCACTCTCTCTCTGATAAATAAAATCTTTGGAAAAAAATAATAAAACACTTCAGAATTCTCCTTTAAAAAAATTAACTGCACTCTTATATGCTAACTGGAAAATTAAATCATTAAAAACAATTCCATTTACATTCCAAATTATTAAAAACAAGAGCAAAAAACCCTCTACCATCCTTCAGAATAAATCCAAGAAAAATATGCGGACTACAAAACATCCTTGAGACAAATTTAAAATAATTTACACAGACGACGGATAACCATGTTCACTGTCAGAAGACTATGTGTTTGGGATGACGATTATTATCAATTTTGTCTCTAGAATCAATGCAATCTATTCAAACCACAGCAGGTTTGTTTGTAGAAATTGGCATGCTAATTCTAAACTGTATATGGTAATTCAAAAAGTAGAATAATCAAGGCAATTTTTTAAATGTAGTGTAATAGTTACTATGAAGTTCCAGCAATCAACACTTTGGTATTGCTGAAATAAAAGATATGGATGGATGGAGCAAAATCAAGCCTACACAAGGATAGTCTGCTGAATTTCGACAAGAGGTACCAGGACATTTTAATGGAGAAAGAGAAGTTTTCAACAAATCGTGCTAGATCACCAGGACAGGATATCTGTATGGTAAAAAAAAAAAAAAAAAAAAAAAAAAAAGATCATCAACCCTTACCTTGTACCAAGTAGACAAATTAACTCAAATGAACCACAGACCTAAATGTACAACCCAAAAGTACTAAATGAAAATCACAGGAGAAAATCTTTGTGATCTTAGAATATGCAAAGGTTTATTAGAACACAAAAACACATGAACCACAGGATAAAAAATTAGTAAATTGGACTTCAGTGTTTTTGTCTGAAAACAAAAAAGTAGGCCACAGTCTGGGAGAATACATTCAAGCACATACAGGTTCCCCTCACTACCTGAAAGCACAGCATTCCTAGGAAACATATTGGAAGCTGAAATGGTACAAAGCAAAGAAGCAACCACCACTTCATAGAAGTGGAAATCCTCTCGGATTTTCTTTAATGAAAACTAAGGTAGGTCTTTCATAAAAGTAAAGTGGCATGAAGTGAAACTTCAGATAGTGGGGAAAACCTGTATATTGGAAAGTGACTTTTGTCTATACTATATTAAGAACTCTTACAACTCAGTAAGACAAAGAACCACTTAAAAAATGGGAAAGATATTTAAACATATATTGTGCAAATGAAATACCAATATCCAATAGGAACTTGAAAATATCTTTTTAAAAGGAAATTTAAAATTAAAACCACAATGAGATATCACTACACACACACACACACACTGAAAGTGCTGAAATTAAAAAAGAGTGACCATACTATGCTTTGGAAAGGATTCAGAATAACTATAACTCCCCAACTTTGCTGGTAGAACATGAAATTGTACAGCCTTAAGAAAATAATTTGGCTTTTTTTTTTTTTTTTTATAAAGTTAAACATACACTTACCGTATGACCCAGCAATCGCAGTCATAGGTATTTTCCCAGGAGAACTGAAAACATATGTCCACACAAAGACTTGTACAGGAATGTTCATAGCAGCTTTATTTGTAATGGCCTAAAACTGGAAACAACCCAAATGTCCATCATCAGGTGAATGGATAAACAAAATGTGGTATATCCATACAACGGAATACTACTCAGCAATAAAGAACAAACTATTAATACATACAATAACACTGGTGAATCTCAAAATCATTCTGCTGAGTGAAAGTATTCAAACATTATATACTGCATGACTCCACTTATAGAAAGTTATAAAAATGCATGACACAAGGTATATCAGTACTTGTTTGGGAATGAATGTGGAAGTACTATCAATTACAAAAGGGCATAAGCAAAATTCAGCATTGTGGCAAAGATCATTTTCTTGATTGTAGTGATAGTTTCATGGATATATGCATGTCCAAGTCATTAAACTGTATAATTTTAAAATGAGAAGTTAATCATAAATCAATGTTGAGCCCAAACAAAGCAAATTACAGAAGTTAAGGAAGACAATGTGTATTCATGCAAACCAATACTGTCATTATTGATTACTGCAATAAAAAAGTTAAAAGTCAAACATCCTGACTTGGGAATACCAAATTCTGATAACAGATATATCTGAGCCAAAAGGAAAGACAACGGACTGTGGAGGCCTAATTTATAGGAGGTTTCAGCTGTTTTGTATTTAAATTGCTTTAAATCTTACAATATGAAGTGACAATATAAAATGTTTTGAATAGATGACATACTTGTTTATTTGCTGGAATGATATATGTACATACTTCTTTACAATATCATTTTCTGTATTTCTAAATGTTTGAAATATACCATTATAAAAAAGAGATTTGTTTCCAAACAGCCATAATAAATCTCTGCCACACACACACACACCTTCCACCCAAAAGCAAAACCAAACAAAAATAAATGTGTGGGTACAGATAGCGTCAATGAAGAATTAAACACGAGAAAATTATATAAATTTTACCCAAACTATTCAGAGAAAGCAAGAAGAGGGAATGATTGTGATTCAGTTTTTAAACAGCAGTGCCCTAATGCTAAAATTTTATAAATATTTACAAAAGTAGACTGAAGTCTCTCGTGATTATAGATAGAAAAATCCGTAACTGTTAGCATATAAAGCCCAGTGATACAGAGAAGTTATAAATGATCACCTGTAGTTTACATTAGCTTTTGCAAGGTCAGTTCGACCTCTGTGTATCCATCAATGCATCATAAAATATAACAGATAAAAATATATAGGATTATCTCAACAGTGTGTAAAAAACATGACAAAACTCAATCTCATTCATAATCAAAAATAAAAATAAATAGGGAATAGAAGACAATCTCCTTCATCAATCAATGGCACCTCTGAAAAGCCTCCAACTAGTATCATACCTAATTGGGAAAGCCTATGGGTCGTGACAAGGGGAAGAGGAAAAAGATGCCAACTCCCACCACTTCTGTTGAGCCCTTTTCTGAACGTGCCAGCCAGACCAATGAGGCAATAAAAACAAAGGGGATGGAAACTAATCTAAAAAGTGAGACTGTCTTTATTCTTATGTGACACGATTAAGTATGAAAAAAAATCCTAAAAATAAAAAACTCAGCACAGTAACTGTGTTTATCAAGGCCACATTAGACAAAGTTAGTATTTCTAGAAGAAAATAGGAAAAATGCTTTATGAATTTGGGGTAAGCAGAAATTTCCTATTTAACACAATTTAACACAATATCTTTGGGCCATTAAGAAAAAAAATTGAGAAACTTAGTTTTATCAAAATTAGAACTTCTGATACTTGAAAGATACCATTCAGAAAGTTGACAGAGAATATACATGGACTTATTTCCAGAAAATATAAATAAACCTTTATAAGTCAATGTTTAGAAGAAAAATAACCTGATAAAAGGGAAGAGGAAAATATCTGAACAACAATTCACAAAAGAATATGTATGAGTGCTCACAGAGAACATAAGAAGATGCTGGGTACCGTTAGTTGTATGGTAACTGTAAAGTATACTACAAATGAAATAGTACTATACTCCGATTGAGATGGTTAAAATGTGAAAAATGGACAATATCAAGACTGCAAGAATGTGAAACAAGTAGAAATCTCATACATTGCTGGTGGGTGTGAAAATCATCCAACCAAAACTCTATAAACCTTGGGAGTTTCTTAACAGGTTACACATACCTTACCATATTACCCTACACCTTAACGCTCATGTAATTTTACCCAAGAGAAAAATATGTAACTCCACACAAAAACTCACACAGAAATGTTCATACGAGCTTTATTCACAATAGCCAAAACTAGAAACAACCCAAATGCCTATGAAGAGTTGAATGTATGAGTAGTTACATTTATGAAGTAGTTGTGAGTGATAATGAAGTGGCGTAAGGGAACAATCAGGGAAATAGAAATTTCTTTATTTTCATAGTGGTATTGGTTAAATCATGAATAGACATGTCAGAACTCACTGAACTGTGCAATTTAAATGTTTACACTAAAATTAAAATGTGTGCATTTATGACACCTTAATAAAGTTGATTAAAAAATATTTTCCTGAGGTGCCCAAGCGGCTCCGTTTGTTAAGTGTCTGACTCTTGATTTGGGCTCAAGTCATGATCTCAGGGTTGTGAGATCGTGTCCTGCATCAGTCCCCACGCTGGGCGTGGAGCCTGCTTGAGATTCTCTCTCTCCCTCTACCCCTCCCACCTGCTCGTGAACTCTCTCTCTCTCAAATATATATATATATTCCCCACAAATAAAGCTCCCAGCCCAAATAGTTTCATTGGTGAATTCTATGAAATACTTGAGGAAAAAATACTATTATTACATATACATACATGAACATATGTATCATATATACACACATTTATATACATAATACATATGTATCATATATATGTATATATATATATATATGATTTTTCAGAATACATAGAAAGAACATTGCCAATTTGTTTTTAATGGCTGGCATATTCATGACTGCTAAAACTGAGAAAGAAATTATAATAAGATACATAATATAAATCATACAATTCCTTAAAATATTAGCACATTAAATCCAACAATATGTAATGATGAAGTGGAGTTTGCCCAAGGAATGTAAAGTTCAATAAATATTTTTAAAGATTAAATATAATTGTTTTATTTTAATGCAGAAAAGCAGTTGACAAAATCCAATTCTCATCCATAATAACTCATAAACTAAGAATAAATAGGAATTTCTTAATCTGATAAAGGACATGTAAAAAACAAACCATACAGCTAGCATTATACTTCAAGGTGAAATGCTGCATATTTTCTTTCTAAGATTAGAAACAAGATAAGTATATTTACTCTCATAATTTATATTAAATATTTACTCAAGGCCCCTGCAACAGGAAAGAAGAAACAGGGGGTACAAAGATCGACAGGCATAAGTAATACTTTATTTGCTAACCCATATGATTGTTTACATAGCAAATCAGAGGGGTCTATAAATTATCCGCTATAAATAAGTTTAGTAGGTCATAGGAAATAAATCCTACATACAAAATAAATTTGTTTTTTAACAAACAATTGAAAATTAAATTAAAAAATCCAATTTAAAAGAGAGTAAAAAATGTGTAAGGCATTCTCACCAAAAATGACAAAATACTGATGAGAAATTTAAGAAGCCCTAAAGAAACAGATACCTCCACACTGGTTTTCATAATAGCTATAACAGTGCACATTCCTGCCAAGAGTACACAAGAGTCTCTTTTTTCCACATCTTCACCAACACTTGCTATCTCTTGTATTCTTGTCTTATTGATAATAACGTGATGATATCTCATTGTGGTTTTGATTTTCATTTCCCTGGTGATTAGTGATTTTGAGTACCTTTCCATATACCTGTTGGCCATCGGCATGTCTTCTGGAGAAATGTCTATTCAGGTCATTTGCCTGTTTTTTAATTGGATTACTTGTTTTTATGCTATTGAGTTGTAGGAGTTCCTTATATATTTGGGGGATTAAGCCCTTATCAGATACATGGTTTGCAAATATTTAGTCAAAATATGGAAACAACCTAAATGCCCATCCACGAATAAAAGAATAAAGAAAATGTGATTTATATATACAATGGAATATTATCCAGCCTTAACAAAGAAGGAAATTCTGCCACTCATGTCAACGTGGATGAACCTGGAAGACATTATGCTAAGTGAAATAAAGCAGACACAGCAAGACAAATACTGCATGATTTCACTTACATGCAGAATCTAAAATAGTCAAACTCAAAGGAGCAGACGGTAGAATGGTGGTTGCCAGGGGCTGGTAGGAGGGAGAAATGATGACATATTATAGTTTCAGTTATGCAGGATGAATTAATTTCTAGAGATCAAAATACAGCAACGTAACTATAATTAATAATATTGAATTGCATACTTGAAATTTACTGAAGGGATAGATAGTAAGTGATCTCACACACACACAAATGGTACCTGTGTGAGATAATGGGAGGTGCTGGATATGTTAATTAGCTTGACTGTGGCAATTATTTCACAGTGTACACATATATTAAAACATCAAGTTGTATGTCTTATATACAATTTTGTCATTTATACCACAATAATGATGAAAAAATAAAATAGCTCATGAATACAAAGCCACATTCTCTCCAAGTCATAATTCTATCAGGCTTACTAAAAATAGAAATTGGCCACGCTGATTCTAAAATGTATATGGAGGGACGCCTGGGTGGCTCAGTCAGTTAAGCGGCTGCCTTCATCTCAGGTCATGATCCCAGGGCCCTGGGATCGAGTCCCGCATCGGGCTCCCTGCTCAGCAGAGAGCCTGCTTCTCCCTCTCCCTCTGCCTGCCACTCTGCCTACTTGTGCTATCTCTCTGTCAAATAAAGAAATTTAAAAAAATCTTTAAAAAAAATAAAAATAAAAATAAAATAAAGTGTATATGGAAATACAAAGGACTTTTCCAAAGGTGGCAAACACAATATATCCCATCCTAAACATTCTTAAATTGCGACCTCATTGAGCACTAGAGTCTGTGTCACCTCCCTTTGAACTTGAGTAGACCTTTGTGAGTATGGCAAAAGTGACACAAGGTGACTTCTGAGGCTAGTCATAAAACACACAGCTTTCCATTGTCTTTGTAGGACATGAGCTTTTAGATTCCATTGCCATACTATGAAGTAAGAGTCCCCAGTGCTAATGTAGAGCTGGTTTTAGTGCATATTACCATGAGTCAGTATGGAAACCCTCATGAATGATAGGCATATGGCCAGAGTCAAGAGAAAATTGTTACTATAGCAGGGAATAATTAGCCTAGACTGAACTCTGGTTCAGCCTCATAAACCTTAAAAGCAAGATCAGAAATGGTCAGTTTCCAAACAACTTATCTGTGTGTGCCAGAACAAAATTCACTAATAAAAAAACCCCACAGAAATACAAAAGTATTCAACAAGCAACAAGACATGCATAATGTCTGGCGTTCAGTGAAAAATCAACTATATGAGAGGCAAGAAAATATGACTCATAATAAAAACAAAAATAAGTTAATTGCCATCTCCTCTGAACAACCATGTGAGAACCAGTAGAAAACAACATTAGAACAATTAATATAACAATATTCCAAGAAGTTCAAAACTTAATACATGGAAGATTAAAAAGCGTTTAAGTTATCTGGAGGTTAAAACCAAGATGTGTGGATGGGTTAGCCTGGTGATGGGTATTAAAGAGGGCACGTTTCATGGACCACTGGGCGTTATATGCAAACAATGAATCATGGAACACTACATCAAAAACTAATAATGTAATGTACAGTGATTAACATAACATAATAAAAAAAAAAACCAAAAACAAGATGTGTGAGATGAAAAGTACACGGGGTAAGCTTAATGGTCTCTGCAACTCTGCCAAAGAAAATATGAGTAAGTGTGAAGAGATGACAATAGGAACTCCAAAATAAAACACACAGAAAACTTCCTCTATGAAGAGATCAACAAAAAGCTGTGAGAACTTTAGCCATCAGGAAATGACAGATGTTGGCGAGGATGCAGAGAAAGGGGACCCCTTTTACTCCATTGGTGGGAATGAAACCTGGTGCAGCCACTCTGGAGAACAGTTAGGAGGTTCCTCAAGAAGTTAAAAATAGAGCTACCCTATGACCCAGCAATTGCACTATTAGGTATTTACCCCAAAGATACAAATGAAGTGATCCAAAAGGGGTACCTGCACCCCGATGTTCATAGCAGCAATGTCCACAATAGCCAAACTGTGGAAAGAACTCAACTGTCCACTGGCGGATGAACAGATAAAGAAGATGTGGTACACACACACACACACACACACACAGGAATATTACTCAGCCATCAAAAAGAATGAAATCTTACCATTTGCAATGACATGGATGGAACTGGAGGGTATTATGCTAAGTGAAATAAGTCAGTCAGAGAAAGACAATTATCATATGGTTTCATTCCTATGTGGAATTTAAAAAACAAAACAGAGGATTATAGGGGAAGGGGGAGAATAAAATAAGACAAAATCAGAGAGGGAGACAAACCATAAGAGACTCTTAAACTCTAGGAAACAAACTGAGGATTGCTGAAGGGGAGGTTGGTGGGGGGATGTGGTAACTGGGTAATGGACATTAAGGAGGGCACGTGCTGTAATGAGCACTGGGTGTTATATGCAATTGATGAATAACTGAACTCTATATCTGAAACTAATGGTATGCTATATGTTAATTATTTGAATTCAAATAAAATAAGATAAAAAAAGCTGTGAGAAAATATCAGTCAAGCTCACAGGCTTTTAACTGGAATCTCTAAAGGAGAAGGGGTTAATAAAAACTATTTGAATAAATGAAGCAGAACAATTTTCTGAATTTGAAGAGCACCGAGTGTCCACAGATCCAACAACCTCAAAGCCCGACTCCAAGCACAAGAATCACGAAGAAAACTGCACCGAGGTCCATGACATGTATGTTCCTCACAAGCAAGGATAAAGAGAAACTCTTTAAAGGATCCTCAGAAAAACAGAGATGACAGCAGACTTCCCATTGGAAGCAATTCAAGTTAGAACACAAGGGGCAACACTGGAAAATGTATAAAGAACAGAAAAACTGTCAACCTAGAGTTCCATATTCAGTAAACGAAATAGCTCAAATGAAGAAAAAGAAAGATTTGTTTCGGAAATTAAGAAGATGAAGTGTTTTCAGTAGCAGAGTCACACCAGAATAAATAAATAAAATCCTTCAGGTCACTGTTAAACAACTGCAGATAGACGTGGGTCTACCCAAAGAATGAACACCACTAGAAATGGTAATTACATGGATAAATACATGAGATTTTCTTATTATTTACATCCCCATAGAAGATAATCAGCTAATAAAAATAATAACAATGTGGTGTGAGATTTGTGATATACATAGAACTAAAGTGGATGTTGGGGCCCAGTCAGTTAAGCATCCAACTCTTGATTTTGGCTCAGGTCACGATCTCAGGGTCAGGAGATCGAACCTGCATCAGGCCCCATGCTCAGCAGGGCGTCTGCTTAGGAATCTCTCTCTCTCCCTCTCCCTCTGCCCTGCCCTGTACACTGGTGCACGCGTGCTTTCTCTCTCTCTCACACGCGCACACACACGCACTCTCTAAAATAAATAAATAAATCTATTAAAAAAAAAAAAAAACACCCAAAATGGATGTCAAGAGTAGCACAAAGGTCAAGAGAAGAGAAATGGAATTATACTATGTGAGATGGTTACAGTTTATGTGAAATGGTATAGTAATAAAGGTATACTGCAATAAATTAATGATATACATTACAAGCCTAAGCAACCTCTAAAATAAAAACACATAGACCTGTACTTAATGAGTAAACAGCAAGATTAATGCAATCATAAACGATGTTCAATTGATTTAATCAAACGAAGAAAAATAGAAAAAAAAAAGGAAAAATAAGATGGGAAAGAGAAAACACTGAGATGATACCCTTAAACCTAACAATATCTATTGTCACATTAAATTGGGTTTAAAGATCCCAAATAAAAGGTAGATATTGTCAAATTAGATGTTTTTCTATGTTGCCTAAATAAATACATCTTAATTACAGAGACAAATTTAAAGTAAGGAAATAGTAAATGATATAGCACAGCATGTGTACTGGTCAGTTTATGTGTCAACTTGGCTAAGTACTACTTGCTAGTTATTCAGTCAAATGCTCATCTCCACATTGCTGTTAAGGTACTGTGTAGATGTGGTTAACATTTACAGTCAGTTGACTTTACTGAAGGTGATACCCTGGTGGGACTGATCTACTCAGTTAAAAGGCCTAGGAGCAGAACTGAGGCTCCCCTTTCCAGCGGGCCCGCCCTGTGGACTTTGAAATTGTTTAGCTAGCTATCAAAATCACATAAGCCAATTTCTTACATAAATCTCTAAATATGTAATATATATCTTACTGATTTATTCTCTGGTGGAAACTTAACTGATAAACCATATTAACACTAATTAAAAGAAATCTTTATTACTTATTTGGCAATGTTAACATTAGGCAAACTACTAGTCAGAGGAAAGACCATTATAAGGAATTATTTTATAATGATAAGGTTGTTAACATAAACAGGAGGATATAATACCCTTAACCATTTATGCACCAAATAGCAGAACTTCAAAAGAAGTGAAAAAAAAACACTGAGGGAACTATAAAAAGAAATACATAATTCAATCACTTTAGTAAGAAAGGTAAATACTCCTCTCTAAATAATTAATAAAAAAATAGAAAATCAGTAAGGATATAGGAAATTCAAATAACATCAACAACCAAACTGATGTATTTGCTATTTAAAGAAGAACATTCTACCCAATGAGGGAAAAATACATATTTTTTTTTAAGATTTGATTTATTTATTTGACAGAGACAGAGAGAGAGAGAATGAGCAGGGGGAGAGGAAGAAGCAGACTCTCTGCTGAGCCCAATGCACGGCTCAATCCCAGGACCCTGAGATCATGACCTCAGCCGAAGGCAGATGCTTAACCAGTTGAGCCACCACGGCATCCCATCTCATCATGTACACGAGATCCTACATATGACTATCAGCTAATTTCTCAGCAGAAATCTCTTAGGCCAGAAGAAAGTGGCATGATATACTTAAAGAGCTGCAAGAAAAAAAAATGTCACCTGAAAATGCTATATCTGGTAATAATGCCCTTCAAAAATGAGGCAGAAATTAAGCTATTCTCAGATAAAGAAAAGCTACGGGAGTTCATTACCACTACACCTGCCCTAAAGGAAATGTTAAAGGGAGTCCTGCTGGTAGAAATGAAAGAATGCTAGATAGTAACTCAAAGCCAGGTGACCATTCAAGATCTTTGGTAAAGGTAAATACATAAGGAGTATAAACGTGGGTATTATTACTATTTTGATTTGTAATCACTTTTTTATTTTCCAAAGGATTTAGGAGACAAATGCATAAAAATAATTATAATCTCTGTTTTGGGGCACACAATTTGGGACACAAATAATTCAAGCGGGGTGTAGAGCTTTTAAATTTAAGTTGGTATCAGTTAAAATTAGACTGTTATAAACGTTAGGTTGTCATATGTCATCCCTATTGTAACCACAGAGAAAACAGCTTTGCTATACATACAAAGGAAATAAGGGAATCAAAAAGTGTCACTACAATAAATCAACTAAACAGAAAAGAAGGTATGAATGGAAGATATAAGGAACAAAAAAGTTTTAAGAAATACAGAAAGCAAATCTTAAAAAAACTGAAGTCCTTCCTTATAAGTAATAACTTTAAATGTAAGTGGATTAACCTCTTTAATCAAAAGATAGATACCGACAGAGTAGATAATAAAAAATGATGTGACTTCAATGTTATCCATGAGAGACCCAAATGGACCTAAGATGCAGACAGGCTCAAAGTGAAAAAAACAGAAAAAGTTACAATGTGCAAATAATAACCAAAAGAGAGTTGGGGTGGATATCCTAGTATCAGACAAGATGGACTTTCAGACAAAAACTGTTACAAAATAAAAGGATGGGACATTACATATTGATGAAAAACAATTCAGTTCATCATGAAGATACAACAATTATAAACATATATGCACTGCACCTAACAAGAGTTCCAAAATATATAAAGCAAAATGACAGAATTGAAGGGAAAAAGAGTTATACAAAATAGTGACTTGAAAACCCCACTTTTAATAGTAACTAAACAAAACATCAATACAGGGCTTGAACAAAACTATAAACCAACAGGACTTAAGAGACATACACAGAAGCCTGCACCAGAATAGCTAAATACACATTTTAATCAATTGCACATAGGACATTCTCCAGGACAGACCATATGTTGGGTAACAAAAAGTCTTAATACATTTTAAAAGATTGAAATCAATGAAGTATCTTTTCTGGTCCCAACAGAATAAAGCTAGAAATGAGTAAATTAAGAACACTGGAAAATTCACAAATACCTGAAAATCAAATAATATATTATTAAAATGTATCGATTAATAAACACAAAGGAAATAAATACCATGAGACAAATAAAAATGAAAACACAATATACCAAAACTTATGGGATGCAGGAAAATACGGGCTAAGAGTATTACTTATAACCCCTAACACATACAACGAAAAAGAAGCAGGATCTCAAATTAATAAACTAGCTTAAGGAACTAGGAAAAGTGGAACAAAACTGAGCACAAAGTCAGCAGAACGAAGGAAATAATAAAGCTTAAAGGTGAGGTTAATACATATACACATATTACACATTATACAGTAGAGAAAAATCAAAAAAAAGATCCCCCAAATTGACCACTTCAGGTAGACTAAGATTGAATGAGAGAAGACTCAAAACACTAAAATCACAATATTAGTGAATGTAGGAACATTACTACTGATTTTACACATTATACAAATCATATTATGAATAATATTACAGCAACAAACTGAATAACCTAGATGAAATGGGCAAATTTCTAGAAACACATAATCCACTAAAAATGACACATGAAGAATTAAAAAATCCAAATAGACCTATAACTGGTAAAACAGTGGATCAAAAACCTGCCCCTAAAGAATAGCCTAGGATCAGATGGCTTCACTGGTGAATTCTACCAAAGTCTAAACAAGAAGTAACACAAATTCTTTTTTCAAACTCATCCAAAGTTTGCAGATGAGGGAAGACCTCCTAACTAATTCTATAAGGCTAGCATTACCCTGATATCAAAGCCAGACAAAGACACTACAAGAAAAATACAGTCCAATATCCCTTATGAGTACAGATGCAAAAGTTCTCAACAAAATACAAGGAACCAAACTCAGCAACATATTAAAGGACTATGCACCATGACCAAGTGGGTTTTATTCCCAGAATGCAAGAATGATTCAATATATGAAAACTTAATGTAATACACCAAATTAACAGAATAAAGGGAGGAAAAAACCCAACACATGCTCATCTCAACAGATACAGAAAAGAATATTTTCCCAATGTCAACATTCATTCATGACAAAAATAATCAACTATGAATGGAAGAAAAGTTCCTAAAACATGTTGAAGGCCATACATGAAAGACTCACGGCTAACATCATATTCAACAATGAAAGACTGAAGCTTCCCCCCGCCCCAGATCAAAATCAACACAGAAATCCACATTTGCCATTAATACTCAACATACTGGAAGTTCTAGACACAGTAATCTGGTAAGAAAAAGAAATAAAAGGAATCCAATTGAAAGTGAAGAATAAAATTATTTCTGTTCACAGATATGATCTTATGACTCTGAAAAAAAAACCCCTATGAATCCAATAAACAAATTCAGCAAAGTTGCACCATATTAAGTCAATATACTCAGTCACATTTCTAAAATCAGCAATGAACAATTCAAGAGGAAATTTTAAAAATCATTTACAATAGTATCAGAAAGAATAAAATATTCAGAAATAAATTTAAGCAAGGAGGTAGAAGACCTGTACAATGACAACTACACAACATTGATGAAAATAATTAAAGAAGACATAAATAATTGGAAAGACACCTGTATTAATTGGACTAGATGACTTAATATCATTAAGGTAAAAATTCTAATACTTGTATTCAAAGCAATCTATAGATTCAATGCAATCCCTATCAGATAAAATTCCAATTGTGTGGTTTTTTTCAGAACAAAACAAAACAAAACAAACACCATCCTAAAATCCATATAGAAACTCAAGTATCTACAAGCAACTAGAAAGTCTTGAAAAAGAAAGAGGAAATTGGAGGAATCACACTTCCTGATTTCAAAACTTATTACAAAGTTGGGGCATTTAGGTGGCTCATTTGGTTAAGTGTCCGACTCTTGATTTAGGTTCGGGTCATGATCTCCGAGTCGTGGGATGCAGGCCCGTGTTGGGCTCCACACTGAGATCTGTGCTGTGGGTAGAGCCTGCTTGGGAGTCTCTCCCTTAGCCCCTCCCCTGCTCTCTTTAAAAAAACAAAAACAAACAAATACCTTATTACAAAGCTACAGTTATCAAAACAGTGTGGCATAAACACAGACATACAGACCAATGGAACAGAAGAGAAATCCCAGAAACAAACCTTCCCATACACGGTCAACTGATGTTTAACAAGAAAGCCAAGACCACTCCATGGGTAAAGTACAGTTTTTTTAAACAAATGATTCTGGGAAACTGAATATCCACATGCAAGTGAGTGAAGCTGGACCCTCACCTTACACCATCTACAAAATCAATTCCCAGAGGCCCCACCACCACACTGGGGATTAGGTTTCAGCCTCTGAATTTTGCGGGGGGGGGATACAAACATTCAGTCTACAGCAATAAGTTTGGTGAACAGTATCCCGAAAAGCTCTGTATATTTTTCTAACTTTTCTGAAGTCTACTATTACATCAAAATAAAAAGTTCTAAAACTATCAAGCACCTAGATATAAACAGAAGTAAAATATTTATAAGACCTCTGAGAACAATTATAATTGGGACACATTTAAATAAAGATGTAAAGGAAGACTTTTTTATATGAAGATGCACAAACACATATCCATAAGCACACAGGCATGCACACACGCACATTAATTAACTGGAAGATACAATATTGGTAGTGTGGCCACTCTCCCAAACAGATTTACAGGTTCAGTGAAGTCACAATCGAAATCCAATAGTCATTTTTGTAGAACTTGACAAAGTGACTGAAAAATTTAAGTGGAGAGGCAATGGCCTCATAATGCGCAAGTACGTGCCTTATCAGAAATCAAAACTCTTGAAGTTACACTAATTGGTGAAGAGATAGATCAGTATTACAATGAAAAAAGAGAGTGCTCAGAAACATATCTACCTATACAAATACAAGTGAGCACTGAGTAAAGCATGAACTTTTCAATGAATGGGCCTGAGAAGCTAGGCATTCTATATGAAACAAAACCAGACTGCAACTTTACATAATACAAAACAATTCAACAGAGAGAAGCCATACCACCTACTCTTGCTTAAATATGAGTCACACTTCATTCCTTCCGTCCTCCTCAAGCTTTTACAACACATGAATAATTTTTTTTTTCTTGTGCCTCTTAAACATGCTAAATCTACCCATGTTCTCTATGGCCATGGCCAGTAGTGAGTTATTAAGCATGCTATGCTAAGTCTGGCCTTTGTATGAGTTTTCTCTCTGCCAGGAAAACTCAGTTCACAGATCTCTGCATGACCTGCTTCTTACCACACAGGGCTCAACTCAAGAGTCACTTTTTTTTTTTTTAATTTTTTTATTCTTATATTATCCCCATACAGTACATCATTAGTTTTAGATGTAGTGTTCCATGATTCATTGTTTGTGCATAACACCCAGTGCTCCATACAGAATGTGCCCACCTCAATACCCACCACCAGGCTAACCCATCCTCCCACCCCCCTCCCCTCTAGAACCCTCAGTTTGTTTCTCAGAGTCCATAGTCTCTCCTGGTTCGTCTCCCCCTCCATTTCCCCCCCTTCATTTTTCCCTTCCTGCTATCTTCTTTTATTTTGACATATAATGTATTATTTGTTTCAGAGGTACAGGTCTGTGATTCAACAGTCTTGCACAATTCACAGCACTTACCAGAGCACATACCCTCCCCAGTGTCTATCACCCAGTCACCCCATCCCTCCCACCCCCCCCACTCTAGCAACCCTCAGTTTGTTTCCTGCGATTAAGAATTCCTCATATCAGTGAGGTCATATGATACGTGTCTTTCTCTGATTGACTTATTTCGCTCAACATAATACCCTCCAGTTCCATCCACGTCGTTGCAGGATGTGAGGGCGATCTGGCTGCGACATCTGTCACCCCACTGATCGCCAGGGTTGATCCTGGCTGGCTAGGCGGGTGTCCCCTTCCTCCCTCACCACTCCATGTGCGTCCCTCCCGAAGCTGCGCGCTCGGTCGAAGAGGACGACCTTCCCCGATAGAGGAGGACCGTTCTTCGGTCAAGGGTATAGCAGTAGCTGCGCTCCCCTGCTAGAACCTCCAAACAAGCTCTCAAGAGTCACTTTTTGAGTGAAGTCTTCCTTGAAATCCAATTAATGTAGGCTTTTAGTCCTCCGTCCAAACCCTATTTATTCTCCCTGATGGTCAGTCTCATTTGAACCCACAGCCTGGTGCATTTCCCACCCTTCTCTGCCCTGTTCTAGGTCTCTTAGAACTGACATCAACAGTCTCCATCACATGGGTCCCTTCCCTTTGTGTCTGGCCAAAGAGAGGCTCCATTAGAGGACCGCAGGGCAGGGCATCTGCTGCCCTCTTGCTCACTGCGGGTTCTCTGGAGTTACTGCCTCGTCATATGCCCACAGCCCGCACTGGGCAGCCCGTCTCCTGCGCCGGCCCTTGTAAGCTCCTGCATCTTCTCGTCCTTCCAGCCTGGGGATGGAAAAGGCTTCACAGTGTCGCAGTCCCGGGCGCCTCAGCGTACCTCACTGGCCCCCTTCACCCGGCCCAAACCTCTGACAATGGCACGTTCATTAAATGCTATTCAAAATACTAGCAAGTAGGCCTCTGTTTTCCGTTTGGACCTGACTGATACACTAGAGCATATCACATCACCTTGCTGAAAATTTTTACTGTGCCTATCACCACGTGCAATGATTTTATTCACTCCTCTGAGTTGTTTGACCTGATAAAGTTAAACAACAGAGAAGCAACTTTTTAGGTCAATCATCAACGTATCCCTAGGGCTTTGCACTTAGTAATAAGTACCATATATATTTCTGGATTCTAACACATTTCTGGTTGGATAAAACATAAAATGATGCCATTATTGTAATAAAGGTATTTATGAGTTGCTGAAAGATAAGTAGGAATTGGCTCATTGAGGGTAGAGCAAGTTATGCTATGAAGCCAGGGTTTTATCACTGAAGGTTTCGAAGTGAAGAAATGAAGGGATTACATGTGGAGTTTAGAAGTACAACTGAGAGCAATGTGAGGTACAGACTGAAGAAGAGAAGAGGGATGGCAGTTAGGAGGAGAACGTAATTGTTCTAGGCACACACACAACATGGAATTCAAAGTAGATGATTATAACAGGAACAGAGACGAGGAAATAAATTTGGGAGAAAGACCCAAAGGAGTGTGTAGGGGGGCAGTGAGGGAGAAAGAAAGAAAGGAAAAGGGACAAAAGCCACGTGGAGTGTTGTCTAGTTCACGAGCCTCGAGTGGGAGGGTGTGAGCCCCCGCAGCATGCAGTGACATGAGGGACCCAGGCCACGTATGGTTTTAAAAGTCTGCTTTTTACTGTTTGGGAAGTGATGCTCAGAGTCCAATACAAGAAGTTCCAATAAGTCTGTAATTACACCTCTACTGTGGGAGAGGTTAAGATAGGGTGACTATTTTAATCTGAAATAAAATAACATACCAAAAAATATCCAAGTCAAACTGCTCGCTTTTTAAAAAGTAGTAGTCACATTTCTGTAAATTTATATAAGGAAATAACAAAATATAAAAGCTGATTAAGTATAATTGTAAATCACCTTTAATATAGTAGTAAAAATAGGAAATAATCTAAAAGGTCAACATAAACAAAATGCTGAAACATAGTTTTTATTGTTAGCTGTTTTAAATAAATAAAACTAGTACGAAGACAGCAGATTAATACAGAAATATGTTTATAACTTAATGGTTAACAGAAAATAAGTCATAATAATTTCATTATTCCCACTAAACCATTACTAATAGCTCTATTAAAATTATAAATTTATGAAGACAAAGATCAAGTGACACTACACAGAAATGGTAAGTTTGAATTATTAAAGAAAAAAAAACCCTTGTAAACTTTTTTTCTTCACAGTGCCTTTAACAATGCTGTTTAAGCTTTAGGGGAAAATTTAATATTTTCACATTTTATTATAAAATATAACCCATGGAGAGAAAAAACAAGACATAAATATACAATATGATGAACATTTGCATAGAAACCTGTCTAGAAACAGTGTAGGCCATAACACAGAAAACTGGCATTCCCCAAAAATTCCTCCCGTGCCCCTCCAATCACACTCCCTTCTGCCCCTCCAGAAGCCAACACTCTTCTGTCGTGTGCTACTCATTTCCTTGGATTGCATTATAGTTTTAGCACTCATGAATAAATCTAACAGAGGTTAGCTATGCCTCAATTAGTGGATTCTGTGGTGGTTCGCTTCTCTCTGAGAAGCTGTGTTTATAAAATGTATCCATACGATTGTGATCCCCACTCATTCATTCTCTGTCATTCCTGTAAAGCATTCCACTGTATGAACAGATCACTGTTTCTTCATGTGCTTTACCATTAATGGACATTTGGGTTGTCTCTGGTTTGGGGCTACTAGGAAATATGCAAAGATGAAATTTCCCTAAGAGTCACCGCACATTTACTGCACGGCCAAGCTGTGTTCCAAAGTGGCTGGATCTCCACTCAGGCAGGCAGGCTGTGGCTGGCTGCTCCCGGGGGGAGCTCTGCACCTTCAACACCTCGTTGGGTCATGACTGTTTGTTTTCTGCCAATTTCACAGTTGTGCAGTAGGATCTCATTCTGTTTTTAATTTCCATTTCTCCGATTACAAAAAGTTTGAACATATTTTCACATATGCACTGATCATCTGGAATTACTCTTCTGTGAAGTACACTTGTTCAAATCTTTTCCCATTTTTAAAAATTGTTTTGGCTTTTTAAAAAAAAGGTTTTTTATAGGTTCTTTATATGTTCTGGGTACTAGTCTTTTGTTGGTTATATCCACTACAAATAATTTTCTCATTCTGTGGATTATCTTTTCTCTCTCTGCATTGTCTTGATAAACAGAAGTACTTAATTTAGCAGAAAAAAATGTCAGTCATTTTTTATTAAGGTTACTGATTTTTGTGTTTTGGGAAATGGTTTTTCTGATCCTAAAGACATGATGATATTTTCCCACATTATATTCTAAAATATTTACAGTTTTTCTTTATGTGTTTATGTCTATAACATATCTGGAGGTGATTTTTTTGACTGGGTCCAATTTCATTGGTTTTTCTATATGGCTTGGCATTCCAGTATTACCTCTCTGACAATATTTGTTTTATGTATTTAAAACCTATGTTATTTATTAAGTATTCACAAATTTAGTAATAATATATAATCTTCTTTCATAGATTTATCCTTTTATCATCATGTAATGCCCTCTGTGTATATGGTGAGACTTCTTGCCTTCAGTTGTGTTTGTCGATATCAGCTTTTTTTAATCATTATTTTTCTTGGTTTTTGGATTTAAAATTAAAACAAAGGTTGAGGGTTTGCATGTCTGAGCAGAATAAATTTCAGAGTCTAAAAGATCTTATTAAAAACAACTCTACCTACCAAACAATTCACTTTCACTGCATAAAGTATAAAGCTACACACGGACTTTATTACTAAAATCACCTCATTAATAAAATCATCTCAAGATGTTTAAATACTCTAACCTGTAACCTAATTATTTCTGACCACTCACAAAGACACTGTATCACTATCAAAGAGCTCCTTGCTTGAGTCTTCCTGGGATTCCCAAAAGTTTGAATGTACAACAGCAAATCTTAAGTATAAAGAAAGCAACAGAAATTAACAATATTGCATAAACTATTACTGAACTATACATTCGATCCTCAACAATCCATGTAGAAGGAAAGTTATCTTATCTAGGCACTGCCTTATCAATGCTACTATTCAAGCACTTCCCTGAGGTGTTACCATACAAACACGAACAGGCAAGCATTTTACCAGCTACTGCCATTCCCAAGCTAACACTCAGGAATCTCTAACTTCCACATGCATCAGAAACACCTAGAAAGCTTGTGACAGATGTAGATATCTGCTTCCCATACCTTGATTTATTTTTGAAAAAAATCTTTGGGTAATTTTGGTACACATCAGAGTTTTAAAACCACTGTTATAATTTTAAGAGGAAGAAAAAGAAGGTGACGTGGGATATTATGTCAAAAACTGTTATTTAACATACAAATGTTTTTTTTTTTTTTGAGGTGATAAGAATAAAATGAAGATGAAAACCAAGAGATGCAGAGTTTTACAGAAATAACAGAAACTACAGAAATTACCAGGAAATCATATTTCAGAATCTGTGTTTTAAAAAAATTCTATCAGAAAACAATATAATACTCTAACTGGTCTTTGGTTTTATATTATCTTCATGATATAATTTATGAAATAATGAGACATCTATAATTCACAATTTAATTAGAATCTTCTTTTTCAGTGCTAAAATGATTGACAAAATCATGCATATAATAAAAGCAATGCTAAATGTGAAATTAGAGAAGTATTTTACAGTGAAAATTAATTTAAAATGCTAAACAAATTAGAAATGAAGAACACAGGTAGAAATGTTAAGTCTCCACTAGTTTATCAGCAAGCAATCTTTACCTGTCATCTACAAGTAAAATTGCATGAGTAAAGTAAGACATCAAAAAGAGAAGAAAACACCCACTGCTCACTTCACGGACTGCTGAGAAAGTAAATAACCTTCTCTCATATAATGAACATTCATGTCCCAATCAATCTCCTTTGTTAAACATAAACTCGTAGTATCTTCGTTCTGGAAATAAGTGGTTTTACGAAGTACCTTGTGTGTTTTATTTGCTTCTTTCTAGTATTCCATTTTATACTCAAATGAAGTTCATTTAATATGTTAATTTTGTCTTGTAACTAGTGTTATATTTTATACTGCCTTCCAATTCAAAGAATGATTTACATGTCTTTTTGAGTGGTATGTGCTCTCTCAAAATTTTGGAGTGATGGCCTTGTGTAATATAGACAAAAACCACCGTATATGATGGTCACATTAGACTGAGTTCTGTTCAAAAAACAAGCTCAGTCTCGCTTCGTTCATCTAACAGACGATAACAGCACAAAGGTAATTCTAAATTATTTACTGTATGATGGCATAAGATGAAATTTAGCAAATTTCTAGTTAATAAGTATATACCGAGCAATGATAATGACCCCATAAAATTCAAAAAATAAATTTATTTCTGTCCTCTACTCAAAGATAGGACTCCTGCTGCCACATTGAAGTTGAGCTATTCCACTTTGCTCTCAGCCCCGCTAAGCCCCGCTAAGCCCACAGCTCTTCTGATAGTACTCCTCTAGCCCAGGTTATGCAAAACTCTCCCAGAAACCTGATGCTCCTTCCAGCCCCAGCTTGGAGAGTAACTGCTACCCCTGCATCTTCAAAGTTCTACCTCAAGTCCAACATCACCTTGAAGGCGATATCTCAAGCACACCCCCTGAGACCCAAGCCATCTGTAACTCCGTTTCCTTAATATCATCTCCTTTTCACTCTCTTTCCTGTGGCTTATCAGACCTCTTGTTCCCTAACTGTTCCATGGATGCATCTCCCCTGTCTCTAAACTCTGTGGGCAGAGGCCATGTTTCTGGGAGAGCAAAATAGGAGGCAGAAAATATTTTTGAGATTTGTAAGTTTCATCACATACTCCCCATGCGGTCTGTTGTCAGGAGTAAAATAACTGCTTAATAACTTCATCAAACAGTACAATGCATAACAAACTGAATGTTACAATTACATGGTAAAATGAGAGAATCTGACAACTGTATTATTATCCAAAATTTTATAAATGCAAAAACATTTTAGTACTAAAATTTTTGTGCTTCTCAGAGATTGAACCCTATTATTTCACTTGAAAGAGGTATGCTTAACTATTTCAAAATTCTTGGAATTAATGATACAAACATTTAAACTTTTTATCTTAGGTCTTTATTAAGTGAAAATATAAATTCATTTAATAGACAGCTAAACTACCAGGTTCTGGTTTCACTGTTTGGTTTTCCAGGCTTTCTTCATCATTATCTGTGCTCTGAAGTGATCTACATAATCACAGATCATCAAAATAGTTACAAAGTTGACCTGTGTAAGTGTTTTGTTTGTTACATCTGTGTCATATTTCCTAAGTTTTCAAGTACATTTTGTCAAATTTTATATCCTTTAACAAAAAACTAAGTCAGAAAAAAAACCTAAAAGTAAAATCTAGCCAATTAAACAAAGCAAAGCAAAAGAATATTTAGTGCTCTATTATATGAAAAGGATTTTTATCTAATTTAAGATTGTAGAAAGAGAGAAGAAAAAAACAATCAGAAGACTGAATGATAATGATACTAATTTATTGATGTTGCTATTAGAAAGCCCTTTAAAACTGAAGATTCAGAGGGGAGGGGGGTGGGGGGGATGGGGTAGCCGGGTGATGGGTATTAAGTAGGGCAGGTGTTGTCACGAGCACTGGGTGTTATATGCAACTAATGAATCACTGAACACTATACCAAAAATTAATGATGTACTATACAGTGGCTAACTGAACATAATAAAAAAATAAAATAAAACTGAAGATTATTTGCCTTATTCAGCTTTTGAAAACAGAAGTTCAAAGACATTGAATCCATGAATTAGCTCATCCTAAACAGCCTGAGAACTCTTCTATTATAAGGAAAAGACAGATGAAAACCAGAGAGCGCTCAGACCCCTTAGAGCTAGAATGAAAAGTCAGAAAAAACAACTGGTAATAAAACAATTCATATACTTAATTTACAAAAGGGTAAAACTATACCTGGTCTAGACTATACAAATGTAAACCCATCAACAACTGATTCAAAACAATACATCATTAGGCTCCTGTTAGGGTAAGTAGCTCCAACCGACTCACACCTGTTCTTCGCATTTCCTCCCAGAGAACCGCCTAACACTACACCCCCTTTACTGTAACATTAACACAAAGGCTGAAATTAAGCCAGCTTTTTTCTTTTAGATCTTCAGGTTCACAGTCTTTTCAAACACTGCTGCAAATAAGCTAGAAATATATCTAAATGATAGTAAAAATAAACAATAGGCATTCACCTAGGTTTCATGAAAAGAAGTGAATTTTCATAAATATAAACCAAGAAATTACAGTTCATTACATACCACAGCATTCAGGACATTTTGGATGTTTCAGTATATTCATTCCGTACCCTGGAAAGCAGCGATTAATCCAAACCATTTGGAGAGTACCTTCAATATAGTATATTTCAGGCAATGGCTCTGCACGTCTGCCTAGAACTTCTACTTGTTGATTAAAAAATCTCTCTATAAGATTTTTAGCCTAAAATTGAAATATGAGAAAATTATCAGAAATAAATGTAATTACAGAACAAATAACGGTGCTTATGTACTTAGAAGCAGTGAAAACAAATTTTTGAGGTCCTTACTTATAGTCAATGGATATAAAACATGTAAAATTAAAAGATGTCACCTATAAACATCAAATTTCCAAATGTACTTCAAATACAACACAAAGAAACCATTCAGATACATAACCAACATTTTGGTCCCTTTGGATTTTGATAATATATGGATGGGCATATGAGCAAAATCAAAATAGCTCTTTGAAATTAAACATACTCTAAGAAATGTACTCCATGTGCTTAAAAACATGTTATTTTAAGTAACTTTAAAAGCATATCCCTTAAAGAGGAATACCCTCCACTCTTTCCACAAAGAAAAATTAGGTTTAAAAACAAGAGGAAATGGCGCGCCTGGGTGGCTCAAGTCATTAAGCGTCTGCCTTCAGCTCAAATCATGATCCCAGGATCCTGGGACTGAGCCCCGCATCGGGCTCCCTGCTTGGCGGGAAGCCTGCTTCTCCCTCTCCCACTCCTCCTGCTTGTGTTCCCTCTCTCGCTGTCTCTGTCAGATAAATAAAATCTTTAAAAAAAAAAAAAATTAAAAAAAAAAACAAGAGGAAATACAGCAAATGTTAAAATTCCCAGCTCTGTGCTCCCAAAATTAAATTTATAAAATAATTAAGGCATCATTCTGATCTAGAACTAATGACCTTTCTACTTCGAATAGTTATTCTGGCTTGACTGCTAAAATTAACAAGAGGCTTATGATTTTCAGTGTTAAAGCATGAGGTAAGGCCACAAGTTCAAACCCTCCACAAGCCAGTTAGTTCTCCTCAATTTTACCGTTCTAACTTCTAATGCAGTGAGGAACATTAATGAATGGACTAATGCCGATCTGTAGCCACTAAAGGTATACTTCAACTTACTGATTTCTTCAAATGTCTTGCAAATTACATTCCTTGCATGAAAATTATAAGTAAATTATAAGTGCAAATGTTCTTCAATATATTGCATTTAAAGTAAATATACAACTCTTATTCTATTAGTCAATTACTCACCACCTTTTTATAGTTTAAATGGTTTGCTTTTGCTTTTGATTAATCTTGGTAAATTTGTTGGCATTTATTTGGACAAACACATAAATTTTGGTTAAGAAAGTACTTAAGAATTAATTTGATATAAATCTGCTCTCTAGTTAACCATATTTAAATGCCAGGCCATAATTAAAAGTTTCAGGAGACACAATCATAATCACTTAGCTTCCCCCCAAAATAAATAAATAAATAAATAAATGATGCTGGATATGGGAAAACCTGATAGGAACAAAAATGATCATATAAATCAGATTCCTGTTTTTTATTTCCCCTCTAAAGAGAATAAGGATAGATCTCTTCTTTGACGAAAATAAAAAGAAGGCAAAAAATTGCTAAATCATTCAATTTTTTACATTTAGTATGTTTATGGTTGACATGGGGTTAATTATTTGTACCAAAGGGTGAAACTGACAAATTCTCTGAGTTGGGTAAGAATTATGGATTTTAGTGTAAAACATTTTTGACCAATTTGGATGATATAAGAACAAATCATAATTATAGAAACTCTCCATAAATTAATTATCTGGTCTAAGATATAAAGAATTAATCTGACTGAATAAACATCAGAGTTCCTGGCCCATGCTACTCCTCCCTTCACCACCCCCCAGAATACTTCAAAGAATGATTAAGTATCTATGGAAGGAATACATTCTACAACGACTGGTCATTAATCAGAGGACCGGAAGAAGAAGCCATTACCATTTCAACAATGAGCAGCCTGTAAATTATATGAATTCTGTAAAAGACAGGTTGAATAGCTTATTTTATTTTTATTTATTTATTTTAAAAGATTTTATTTATTTGACAGAGAGATAGCGAGAGCAGAAACACAAGCAGGGGGAGTGGAAGAGGGAGAAGCAGGCTTCCCGCCGAGCAGGGAGCCCGATGTGGGACTCAATCCCAGGACCCTGGGATCATGACCTGAGCTGAAGGCAGACGCTTAACGACTGAACCGCCCAGGCGCCCGAATAGCTTATTTTAAATACCACAATCTGCTCCACTGACCATGCCAAGTTAGGTAATGAAGAAAGGTGACTGGAAAGGCTTTTATATCTGTCGCACATTTGTCCAACAAGCTTAGAAGATGATAACTACTTAACATCATGGGAGTTCTACAACAGGCAACAGATATCATACGCTATGCAAGACCACAGTCCAACCAGAACTCCACTATCCACTGGGGGAGAGCTAATATCTACCAGGTAGGTGTTACAGATATTACAGCCATAAGTTAGAGTCCTCTAGAAATCTTTAGTTAGCACCTATATTTGGAAATCTCTGGGGAAAGTAACTATGGTCATCAAATGTGGATGGAATTAAGAAACAAGGAGACAGAAGCTTAAAGGTATCTTGGATGAAATGGAAACAACTGTGAGTTTGCATAGAAAAGACCAGTGATATTGGTGCTCAGGGAGCAAAAGAAAGAAAGGATATCACATCTCATAAGAGGTCCCAAAGGAGAACTATAAAAAATGATTGAAAAGAAACATAAAGCTGTCATTCTCATGGTGGGAACACTGTAACGTGGAAACTATACACACATGCCAGTGAACTGGGCACAGAACTAGGAGATAAAGCTCGGTTTCTTTCTTTCTTTCCTATTTTCCTTTCTTTTTTTTTTTGGATAAAGCTCAGTTTCGAAGCAGAACCAAAGGCAGGAGGAGGAAAATAAAAGCTTATGTAACAGGGCAGAGCAAGATGGCGGAGGAGTAGGAGACCTGGGTTTCGTTTCCTCTCAGGAATTCAGCTGGATAGGGATCAAACCATTCTGAACACCTACAAACTCAAGAGGAGATTGAAGAAAAAAACAGCAACAACTCTCTCATCAGAAAAGCGACCACTTTCTGGAAGGTAGGACGTGCGGAGAAGTGAATCCGAGGCAATATTCGGGAGGATAGACGGCGGGGGAGGGGCCTCCATCAGCCGCTTCTAGCAAGTGATAGAGCCGCGGAGCACAAAATCGGAACTTTTAAAAGTCTGCTCCACTGTCACTCCGGTGGCTAAGCTGGAGGTGGAACCCTCGCGGGACAGTGTGGTCTCAGGACCCTCGGGGTCACAGAAAGACCGGGGGTGCCTGAGTGTGGCAGAGCTCCAGGTAACGGAGCAGGGAAGCCGGCTACAGAGGCGGAGCCCAGGCGCGGGCTCTCAGCTCGGGGTTGCCATAAACCGTGATCCACGGCACAGTCGGGGCACTGCTCCTCCAGCAGGGACCCAACAAGCGGCAGATCCGGGGAGACTCACCTTCTTCCCCCGGGAGGAGAGGTGCGAGAGCGCACCGCAGGGATCTGCTGGGTTTGGAGACTCCACCCGGGGTCGGGGGCCAGAGAGAGAAACGCGCGGTCACAGGCCGGGTGAGCACGGAGTGCGGCCGGAGACCGGGGAGATGGGAGTGACTGGCGGCTTTTCTCTGGGGGCTCACTGAGGAGCGGGGCCCCGAGTTCTCGGCTCCTCCGGGGCGGAGATTGGGAGGCCGCCATTTCCACTCTCCGCCTCCAAAGCTGTCCGGAAAGCTCGCAGGGAACAAAAGCCCCGGAGAGCAAACCCGAGCAGATTACTTAGCCGGGAGGGGGCAAGGGCGGGGCACTTCCGCCTCCGGCAGAGACATTTGGGAACCACGGCAACAGGCCCCTCCCCAGAAGATCAGCGAGAACAGCCAGCCAAGACCAAGTTTACCGATCAATGAGAACGGCAGAACTCCAGCGCTGGGGGACTACTGCACATAGAATTCATGGCTTTTTTTACCATGATTCTTTAGTTTTCAAAGTTAATTTTTTTAAACTGTCTTTTTCTTCTTTTTTTTTAATTTTTCTTTTTCCCTTTTTCAACCAACAATCTTATCAATCCCTTTTTTAAAAAAACATTTTTATTTTTCATTTTTAGAGTCATATTCTATCCCTTCATAGTAGTTACCCGTATTTTTGGCATATATATATAAGTTGTTCTCTCTTTAAAATTTTGAGATAGTTTCTTCTAACAAATCAAAATATACCCTAAATCTCTAGTATATGGTTTTTTTTCTACTCCCCTACCTGATCACATTCTCTCCCTTTATTTTCCTTTTTTCTTTTTTTAAATCCTCTTTCTTTTTTCAAACAACTTCTTATCAATTCCTTTAATAAACTTTTTTATACTTACCATCTTTAGTCATATTCCATCCCTTCATCATATCAACCCTTATTTTTGTACATATATAAGTTTTTCTTTCCTTAAAATTTTGGGAGGCACTTTCTTCTAACAGACCAAAATACACCCAAAATATAGTGTGTGGCACTGATCTATATACCAGCCTGATCATATTTGATCACATTCTGGTTCTTTGTTGTTGTTGTTTTGTTTTGTTCTGTTTTTGTTTGTTTTTATCTTTATCTTTTTCTTTTTCTTTTTTCTCTCTTTCCCTTTCTTTTCCCACTGCTTCAGGTCTTTTCTGATTTGTTTAGAGTATATTTTCTGGGGACGTTGTTACTCTGCTAGCATTTTGTTCTCTCATTAATCTATTCTCCTCTGCACAAAATGACAAGATGGAGAAACATCACCTCAACAAAAAGAACAAAAGATAGGACCGACTGCCAGGGACCTGCCCAATACGGACATTAGTACGATGTCAGATCTAGAGTTCAGAATCATCACTTTAAAGATACTAGTTGGGCTTGAAAAAAATATGGAAGTTATTAGAGAAACACTTTCTGGAGAAGTAAAAGAACTAAAATCCAACCAAGTAAAAATCAAAAAGGCTATTAATGAGGTGCAATCAAAAATGGGGGCGCTAAGTGCTAGAATAAATGAGGCAGAAGAGAGAATCAGAGATATAGAAGACCAAATGATGGAAAATAAAGAAGCTGAGAAAAAGAGAGATAAACAACTACTGGATCACGAGGGCAGAATTCGAGAGATAAACAATACCATAAGATGAAACAATATTAGAATAATTGGGATCCCAGAAGAAGAAAGAGAGAGAGGGGCAGAAGGTATAATGGAGCAAATAATAGCAGAGAACTTCCCTAATTTGGGGAAGGAAACAGCCATCAAAATCCAGGAAGCACAGAGAACCCCTCTCAAAATCAATAAAAATAGGTCAACACCCCGACATCTAATAGTAAAACTTACGAGTCTCAGAGACAAAGAGAAAATCCTGAAAGCAACTCGGGAGAAGAGATATGTAACCTACAAGGGTAGAAACATTAGATTGGAAAAAGACCTATCCACAGAGACCTGGCAGGCCAGAAAGGACTGGCAGGATATATTCAGAGCACTAAACGAGAAAAATATGCAGCCAAGAATACTATATCCAACTAGGCTGTCATTGAAAATTGAAGGAGAGATAAAAAGCTTCCAGGACAAACAAAAACTAAAGGAATTTGCAAACACGAAACCAGCGCTACAAAAAACCTTGAAAGGGGTCCTCTAAGCAAAGAGAGAGCCTAAAAGCAACATAGACCAGAAAGGAACACAGACAATATACAGTAACAGTCACCTTACAGGCAATACAATGGCACTAAATTCCTATCTTTCAATAGTTACCCTGAATGTAAATGGGCTAAATGCCCCAATCAAAAGACACAGGCTATCATATCAGACTGGATTAAAAAACAAGACCCATCAATATGCTGTCTGCAAGAGACTCATTTTAGACCCAAAGACACCCCCAGATTGAAAGTGAGGGGGTGGAAAACCATTTACCATGCTAATGGACACCAAAAGAAAGCTGGGGTGGCAATCCTTATATCAGACAAATTAGATTTTAAACCAAAGACTGTAATAAGAGATGAGGAAGGACACTATATCCTACTTAAAGGGTCTATCCAACAAGAAGATCTAACAATTGTAAATATCTATGCCCCTAACATGGGAGCAGCCAATTATATAAGGCAGTTAATAACAAAAGCAAAGAAACACATCGACAACAATACAGTAATAGTGGGGGACTTTAACACCCCCCTCACTGAAATGGACAGATCGTCTAAGCAAAAGATCAACAAGGAAATAAAGACTTTAAATGACACACTGGACCAAATGGACTTCACAGACATATTCAGGATATTCCATCCCAAAGCAACGGAATACACATTCTTCTCTAGTGCCCATGGACCATTCTCCAGAATAGATCACATCCTAGGTCATAAATCAGGTCTCAACCGGTACCAAAAGATTGGGATCATTCCTTGCCTATTTTCAGACCACAATGCTTTGAAACTAGAACTCAATCACAAGAGGAAAGTCGGAAAGAACTCAAATACATGGAGGCTAAAGAGGATCCTACTGAAGAGTGAATGGGTCAACCAGGAACTTAAAGAAGAATTAAAAAAAATTCATGGAAACCAATGAAAATGAAAACACAACTATTCCAAATCTTTGGGATGCAGCAAAGGCAGTCCTAAGAGGAAAGTATATAGCAATACAAGCCTTTCTCAAGAAACAAGAAAGGTCTCAAGTTCACAACCTAACCCTCCACCTAAAAGAGCTGGAGAAAAAACAGCAAATAAAGCCTAAACCCAGCAGGAGAAGAGAAATAATAAAGATCAGAGCAGAAATCAATGAAATAGAAACCAAAAGAACAGTAGAACAGATCAACAAAACTAGGAGCTGGTTCTTTGAAAGAATTAACAAGATTGATAAACCCCTGGCCAGACTTATCAAAAAGAAAAATGACCCAAATCAACAAAATCATGAATGAAAGAGGAGAGATCACAACCAACACCAAAGAAATACAAACAATTATAAACATATTATGAGCAACTCTATGCCAGCAAATTAGATAACCTGGAAGAAATGGAGGCATTCCTAGAGATGTATCCACTACCAAAACTGAACCAGGAAGAAACAGAAAACCTGAACAGACCTATAACCACTAAGGAAATTGAAGCAGTCATCAAAAATCTCCCAAAAAACAAAAGCCCAGGGCCAGATGGCTTCCCAGGGGAATTCTACCAAACATTTCAGGAAGAATTAATACCTATTCTTCTGAAACTGTTCCATTAAATAGAAATGGAAGGAAAACTTCCAAACTCATTTTATGAGGCCACCATTACCTTGATCCCAAAACCAGACAAAGACCCCATCCAAAAGGAGAATTACAGACCAATATCCCTGATGAACATGCATGCAAAAATTCTCACCAAAATACTAGCCAATAGGATCCAACAGTACATTAAAAGGATTATCCACCACGACCAAGTGGGATTTATCCCTGGGCTGCAAGGTTGGTTCAACATCCGCAAATGAATCAATGTGATACAATACATTAACAAAAGAAAGAACAAGAATCATATGATCCTCTCAATAGATGCAGAAAAAGCTTTTGACAAAGTACAGCATCCTTTCTTGATCAAAACTCTTCAGAGTATAGGCATAGAGGGTACATACCTCAATATCATAAAAGCCATCTATGAAAAACCTACAGCGATTATCATTCTCAATGGGGAAAAACTGAGAGCTTTCCCCCTAAGGTCAGGAACGTGGCAGGTATGTCCACTATCACCACTGCTATTCATCATAGTATTGGAAGTCCTAGCCACAGCAATCAGACAACAAAAAGAAATCAAAGGCATCCAAATCGGCAAAGAAGAAGTCAAACTCTCACTCTTGGCAGATACTTTATGTGGAAAACCCCAAAGACTCCACCCCAAAACTGCTAGAACTCATACAGGAATTCAGTAAAGTGGCAGGATATAAAATCAATGCACAGAAGTCCGTGGCATTCCTATACACAACAACAAAACAGAAGAAAGAGAAATTAAGGAGTCGATCCCATTTACAATTGCACCCAAAACCGTAAGATACCTAGGAATAAATCTAACCAAAGAGACAAAGGATCTGTACTCAGAAAACTATAAAATCCTCATGAAAGAAATTGAGGAAGACACAAAGAAATGGAAAAACGTTCCATGCTCATGGTTGGAAGAACAAATATTGTGAAGAGGTCAATGCTACCTAGAGCAATCGACACATTCAATGCAATCCCCATCAAAATACCATCCACTTTTTTCAAAGAAATGGAACAAATAATCCTAAAATTTGTATGGAACCAGAAAAGACCCCGCATAGCCAGAGGAATGTTTAAAAAGAAAAGCAAAGCTGGCGGCATCACAGTTCCAGACTTCCAGCTCTATTACAAAGCTGTCATCATCAAGACAGTATGGTACTGGCACAAAAACAGACACATAGATCGATGGAACAGAATAGAGAGCCCAGAAATGGACCCTCAACTCTATGGTCAACTCATCTTTGACAAAGCAGGAAAGAATGTCCAGTGGAACAAAGACAGTCTCTTCAACAAATGGTGTTGGGAAAATTGGATAGCCACATGCAGAAGAATGAAACTGGACCATTTCCTTACACCACACACAAACACAGACTCCAAATGGTTGAAAGACCTCAATGTGAGACAGGAGTCCATCAAAATCCTAAAGGAGAACACAGGCAGCAACCTCTTTGACCTCAGCCACAGCAACTTCTTCCTAGAAACATCGCCAAAGGCAAGGGAAGCAAGGGCAAAAATGAACTATTGGGACTTAATCAAGATAAAAAGCTTTTGCAAAGCAAAGGAAACAGTCAACAAAACCAAAAGACAACCGACAGAATGGGAGAAGATATTTGCAAATGACATATCAGATAAAGGGCTAGTATCTAAAATCTACAAAGAACTCAGCAAACTCAACACCCAAAGAACAAAGAATCCAATCAAGAAATGGGCAGAAGACATGAACAGACATTTTTCCAAAGAAGACATTCAAATGGCCAACAGACACATGAAAAAGTGCTCAATATCGCTCGGCATCAGGGAAATCCAAATCAAAACCTCAATGAGATACCACCTGACACCAGTCAGAATGGCTAAAATGAACAAGTCAGGAAACGACAGATGTTGGCGGGGATGCGGAGAAAGGGGAACCCTCCTACACTGTTGGTGGGAATGAAAGCTGGTGCAGCCACTCTGGAAAACAGTATGGAGGTTCCTCAAAAAGTTGAAAATAGAGCTACCATATGATCCAGCAATTGCACTACTGGGTATTTACCCCAAAGATACAAAAGTAGGGATCAGAAAGGGTACGTGCACCCCGATGTTTATAGCAGCAATGTCCACAATAGCCAAACTGTGGAAAGAGCCAAGATGTCCATCGACAGATGAATGGATAAAGAAGAGGTGGTATATATATACAATGGAATATTATGCAGCCATCAAAAGGAATGAGATCTTGCCATTTCCAACGACATGGATGGAACTGGAGGGTATTATGTTGAGTGAAATAAGTGAAACAGAGAAAGACATGTATCATATGACCTCACTGATATGAGGAATTCTTAATTGCAGGAAACAAACTGAGTGTTGCTGGAGTGGGGGGTGGGGTGGGAGGGATGGGGTGACTGGGTGATAGATACTGGCGAGGGTATGTGCTCTGGTAAGCGCTGTGAATTGTGCAAGACTGTTGAATCTCAGATCTGTACCTCTGAAACAAATAATGCAATATATGTTAAGAAAAAAAATAAAAAGAAGAAGAAGAAGAAGGTAGCGGGAGGGGAAGACTGAAGGGGGGGAAATCAGAGGGGTAGACGAAGCATGAGAGACGATGGACTCTGAAAAACAAACTGAGGGTTCTAGAGGGGAGGGGGGTGGGAGGATGGGTTAGCCTGGTGGTGGGTATTGAGGAGGGCACATTCTGCATGGAGCACTGGGTGTTACGCACAAACAATGAATCATGGAACACTACATCTAAAACTAATGATGTAATGTATGGGGATAATATAAGAATAAAAAAATTAAAAAAAAAAAAGCTTATGTAACAGTTTAAATTCTATGAAAGTTGGAATCCATTTCGGAGGTACATACTGAATCCTAGCACTTCAGAACAGGAAAATTTAACTTTGCACTGTGGGGATTACTTCAATCCTGAAGCAAAAGACAAAAGAGTCTACTCTTCACTCAGCAATGTCTCTGCAGTGGTAGTTGTTCCAGAAGAATTAAAACTTGCACTAGAAAAACTAGGCTCTTAAGAAGGACTAAAGGCAAACTGTAATTTGTGTTTTGAAATTATTAGAGATTTAAACAGTTATATTAAAAAATTTTTAAGTAGCATATTTCTAATTGAATAAAGCAAGCCACAGGCAGTGGGAGTACGAAAAGGACATTTAAAAATACAGGAAAAGATTTCCATTTCCAACCATATGGTATAGTAGGTGTCCTGAAATATGCTCCTGCTACAAATCACCTCACTGAACATAAGAGGATAAAGACTTTGTGTTGCTATATTTCAACAATGAGAGGGAATGAGAACAGAAAGGAAGACAGGAAGAGAGAAAGAGAGAGAGCGAAAGAAAGAGGGGCTAAAAACAAGAACTACAAATATAATCACAGCTAAATTCCTGATTCATTGCACACCAATCCTAGTATTCCAGAATGTTCTAATTTACCCCCCAGATAAGCGGGGAAAGCCTTAAATCTGTTAAAAACAAACAAACAAACAAAAAAAAACTCTAAGTAAAACAATGAACCAAGCAAAAAACTTCAGTCACAAAGGGGAAATAACAAGAAAGCCTCTCCATCAATGCTGGGGAAGGAAAGGGGCTGAGAGGGGAAGATGGAATGGAGGGATGGGGAAAGCAAAGACTCCTCTGTGAATTCCTACATAATAATTTGCTTTCAAGAGGGAGGAAAATGGTGCTTATATCCAATGGTCTGAAATCTAAGTGCACTGCTTTAGGGAAAAGAGAAAGGTGACCCTTCAGGTAGATGTCATGTCTCTACAGGTGGCACAGGAGGAGCAAAACCATAAAATAGCTCTTTAGAGGGAGGCAGAGAAGTGGAGCTGGCACACAAAGCCCTGGCAGTTCAGGGCACTGCCCTAGGGAAAAGGACTGAGTTGCGTTTAACACTTGCCATGGTTCTCAGCACCCAGCATGGCTCTATGGGATTGAGAGAAGGAATACAACTCTAAGACATTCCCCCACCCAGGAAAGAACTAGCAGAATTAAGCAAGTGCATCCACAGAGAAGGTCTGAGAGACTCCCCACCCCACCCTACAAAATCCCTACTCTAGCCATTCCCTCCTAAAGCAAGAGCATAAAGACTGGAAGAAGTGACAATTTCTTTAAATGTGCAGACACCAATCAAGGCTACCAGGATCAAAAAGAAATCAGGGAAATATGACACCAGAAAAAAAAAAACAAAAAAAAGCTCCAAAAGCAGACTATAAGGATATAAATACTATGAATTGCCTAACAAAGAATTCAAAATAATCTTAAAGAAGCTCCATAAGCTACAAGAAAACACAGAGATAATCAACAAAATCAGGAAAATAATACATGAACAAAATGAAAAGTCCAATGAAGAGATAAAAACCATAAAAAAAGGACCAAACAAAAATCTGGTATGAAGAATATAATGAATGAACTGAAAAATTCAGCAGAGAGCTTCAAAGGCAGACTCAATCAAGCAGAAAAAAGAATCTGTGAACTCAAAGACAGATCATTTGAAATTATCCAATCAGAGAAGAGAAAAGAAAAAAAGAGTAAAGAAAGCCTTACAGGTCTTACTGACATCAACTAAGTCAACACATGCATTATGGAGGTCCCATAAGCAAGAGAAACACAAAGAAATAGAAAGCTAATTTAAAGAAATAATACCAAAGAACTTCCTAAACTTGGGTAAAGAAACAGACATCCAGATTCATGAAGCTTAAAGAATCCCAAACGAGTTGCACAAAAGGGATTACCAAGGACACCAAGAAACCTTATAACTAAATTGTCAAAATTCACAAAGACTGAATTATGAAAGCAGCTGGAGAAAAGCAACCAATCAAACAAAGGGTACCCCCCTCCTTATGATACTATCAGTATATTTCTCAGTAGAAACCTTGTTGGCCAGAAAAGTGTGTTAAATTCACTTAAAGTGCAGAAAGAAAAAGAAACTACCAACCAAGAATACTATACCCATCAAACTGCCCTTTAAAAATGAAGATTTAAAAAAAAAAAAAAGGAAAAGGAAGGAGAGCTAAGAACTTTCCCCGGCAAACAAAAACTGAAGGAGTTCGATACCACCAGAAGTCCCAACATCTGTGAGAACACTGCCTTACAAAAAGTGTTAAAGAGAGTTCATCAAGATGAAATAAAAGGATGCTAAATAGCAACATTAAAAAAAATGAAAGTACAGGGATGCCTGGGTGGTGCAGACAGTTAAGCATCTGACTCTTGGTTTCGGCTCAGGTTGTGATCTCAGGGTCATGGGATCAAGCCCCGCATAGGGCTCTGTGCTCAGTGCAGAGTGTGCTTAAAAATTCTCTCACCTGGGTCACCTTGGTGGCTCAGTCATTAAGCGTCTGCCTTCGGCTCAGGTCATGATCCCAGGATCCTGGGATAAAGCCCTGCATCGGGCTCCCTGCTCAGTGGGAAGCCAACTTCTCCCTCTCCCACTCCCCCTGCTTGTGTTCCCTCTCTATGTCTCTCTCTGTCAAATAAATAAATAAAATCTTTAAAAAAAATTTCTCTCTCCCTCTCCCTCCCCTCTCCCCCCCATTCTCACCCGCTCACTCTCTCTCTAAAATAAATAAATCTTTAAAAAAAAATGGAAGTATAAATCTCACTGGTAAATGTAAATATATGTGCAAATACAAAATAATGTAACACTATAGGGGTGACACAGAAATCATTAATTAAAGCGAGTATAAAAGTTAAAGACATAAGTATTAACAATAAATGTAACCATAATGGATGCACACTATAAAAGATGTGAATTGTGAAATCAGTAACAAAGTGTGGGGGGGATATAAAAATGTAGATTTTTCATGTGCAGTTAAGTTATCCACTTAAAATAGACTGATTAATATAAGATTTATATATAAGCTTCATGATAACCACAAAGGAAATAACTAAAGAAAGGAATCAAAACATATCAATACAAAAAAATCAGCAAATAACAAAGGAAGACAGCACCAGAGGAAGAGAGTAATAAACTACACAGCAGACAAAAATCAATTAACAAACTGGAAAGAGTAAGCCCTTACGTAACAATAATTACTTTAAATGTAAACAGATTAAAACCCCCTTCTCAAAACACACAGAGCAGCTTAATGGATAAAGCAAGACCCAACTCTATGCTGTGTACAAGAAAGTGACTTTAGATTTAAGGAAACTCATAGGCTGAAAGTGTAGGATGAAAAAAGATCTGCAGATGAAAACCAGAGCAAGGATGCTATACTTACATCTGGAAAAAAATCACCTCGACACAGTAAAAAAAACTGTCATAAAAAACAAAGAAAGTCATTATGTAATGATTAAAGAGTCAATTCAACAGAACGATATAATAATTATAAATATATCCGCATCAAACATAGAGTATATAAACATATAATGCAAACACTGACAGAACTGAAGAAAAAAATGACATCAATATAATAATACTAGGACACTTTAATACTCCAATTTCAATAATGGATAGAATATTTAGACATAAAATCAGTAAGGAACCACCAGACTTGAACAACACTACACACCAAATGGACTTAACAGAAATACAGAACTTTCCACAAATAGTCATGTTTATAGACACATTATTCATAAGAGCCAAAAGGTGAAAAGTAACCCATTCTGTCTATCAATGGATGAATGGATAACAAAACTTGGCATTTATGTATATGGAATGTTATGCAGCCTTTTAAAAGGAAGAAAATTCTAAGACATGGTACAATATGAATGAACCTTGAGGACATTAAGTGAAATAAGCCAATTACAGAAAGACAATTACTATATGATTCCACTTACATGAGGTATGTAGAAGAATCAAACTCAAAGAAACAAAAAATTGAATGGTGGCTGCCCGGACCTGGAGAATGAGGAAATGGGGAGTTAACATGCCCTACCCACAATGGTGGAATGAATTACATATGAAATGAGAAAGTCTGTAAAATAATGTAAACAATGTTATCACCTATAATAACCTACATACAAAAAAAAGCCACCCAACAAAAATACACTTTTTTTTTTTCAAGTACTCAAACAATGATTACCAAGATAGACCATGTTCTGGACCTTCTAACATAGCTCAACAAATTTAAAAGAATTGAAATCAATGACATCCTTTGGGTAAATACCCAGTAGTGTGATTGCTGAATCACAGGGTAGTTCTATTTTTAGCTTTTTAAAGAACCTCCATATTGTTTTTCCAGAGTGGCTGCACCAGTTTGCATTCCCAACAACAGTTTAAGAGGGGTCCCCTTTCTTCACAGCCTCGCCAACACCTCTTGGCTCCTGTGTTGTTAATTTTGGCCATTCTGACAGGTGTGAGGTGATATCTCATTGTAGTTTTGATTTGCATTTTATTTGCATTTCCCTGTAATCTGTTGATTACAAAGATGTTGAGCATCTTTTCATGTGTCTTTTGCCATCTGTAGGTCTTCTTTGGAAAAATGTCTATTCATGTCTTCTGCCCATTTTTTAACTAGCTTATTTGTCTTCTGGGTGTTGAGTTTTGTTAAGTTTTTTATATATTTTGGATACTAACTCTTTATGAGATATGTGATTTGCAAATATCTTCTCCCATTCTGTTGGTTGCCTTTTAGTTTTGTTGGTGTTTTCTTCACTGTGCAGAAGCTTTTTATTTTTATGAAGTCCCAATAGATCATTTTTTGCTTTGGTTTATCTTGCCTCAGGAGACATATCTTAGTAAGAAGTTGCTATGGCCGATGTCAAAGAGGTTACTCTGCCTGTGTTGTCCTCTAGGATTTTAATGGTTTCCTGTCTCACATTTAGGTCTTTCATCCATTCTGAATTTATTTTTGTGTATTATGTGAGAAATTTCATTCTTTTGCAGGTTGCTGTCCAGTTTTCCCAACACCATTTATTGAAGGGACTGTCTTTTTCCATTGGATATTCTTTCCTGCTTTCTTGAGTATTAACTGACCATATAGTTGTAGGTCCATTTCTGGTTTTTCTATTCTTTTCCATTCATCTATGTGTCTGTTTTTAATGCCAGTACCACAGGTCTTGATCACTACAGCTATGTAATGTAACTTGAAGTCCGGAATTGTGATGCCTCCAGCTTTGCTTTTCTTTGCTTTGGCTATTTGGAGTCTTTTGCAGTTCCATACAAATTTTAGGATTGTTTGTTCCAGCTCTGTGAAAAGTGCTGGTGGTATTCTGATAGGGATTGCATTAAATGTGTAGATTACTTTGAGTAATATAGATATCTTAACAATATTTGTTCTTCCAATCTATGAAGATGGAATGTTTTTCCATTTATGTCTTCAATTTCTTTCATCAGTGTTTTCTCATCTTATTTTATTTAAGTTCAAATAATTAAATATAGTGTATCATTAGTTTCAGATGTAGAGTTCAGTTATTCATCAGTTGCATGTAACACCCAGTACTCATTACATCATATGCCCTCCTTAATGTCTATCACCCAGTTACTCCATCCCCCCACCCACCACCCCTCCAGCAACCCTCAGTTTGTTTCCTAAGTTAAGATTCTCTTATGGTTTATCTCCCTCTCTGATTTCCCTTATTTTTCTGATTTTCCCTATTTTTCCCCTTCTTTCCCCTGATTCTGTTTTCTTAAATTCCACATGTAAGTGAAAGCATATAATTGTCTTTCTCTGATTAACTTATTTCACTTAGCATAATACCCTCCAGTTCCACCCACATCACTGCAAATGGTAAGATTTCAGCCTTTTTGATGGCTGAGTAATATTCCTGGTGTGTGTGTGTGTGTGTGTGTGTGTGTGTGTGTGTGTGTCACATCTTTATCCATTCATTTGTCGATGGTGGGCTCTTTCCAAGTTTGGCTATTGTGGACACTGCTGCTACAAACATTGGGGTGCAAGTGCCCTTTCGGATCACTACATTTGTATCTTTGGGGTAAATACCTAGTAGTACAATCGCTGGGTCGTAGGGTAGCTCTATCTTCAACTTTTTGAGGAAGCTCCAGATTGTTTTCCAGAGTGGCTGCACCAGCTTGCATTCCCACCAACAGTGTTTTATAGTTTTCAGAGTAGAGTGCTCGCTTTGGCAGCACATACACTAAAAATAATTTTCAGAGCAGAGATCTTTTACCTCTTTGATTAGGGTTATTCCTAACTATCTTATGGTTTTGGGTGCCATTAGAAATGGGACTGATTCCTTGATTTCTCTTTCTGCTGCTTCATTATTGGTGTATAGAAATGCAACAGATTTCTGTGTGTTGATTTCATACCCAGAGACTTTACTGGATTTATGAATCAGTTTTAGCAGTTTTTTGGTGGAGTCTTTTGGGTTTTCTGTATAGATTATATGTCATCTGCAAATAGTGAAAGGATAAAAAAAATATTTGAGGGGATACATGCACCCCAATGTTTACAGCAGCATTATCAACAATAGCCAAATTATGGAAACAGCCCAAATGTTCACTGACTGATGAATGGATAAAGAAGGTGTGATATATATATATATATACAACAGAATATTCAGCCATAAAATGAATGAAATCTTGCCCCATGCAACAACATGGATGGAGCTAGAGAATATTTTTTTTTTTTTAAGATTTTATTTATTTATTTGAGAGAGAGAGAATGAGAGAGAGCACATGAGAGGGGGGAGGGTCGGAGGGAGAAGCAGACTCCCTGCAGAGCAGGGAGCCCGATGCGGGACTCGATCCAGGGACTCCAGGATCATGACCTGAGCCAAAGGCAGTCGCTTAACCAACTGAGCCACCCAGGCGCCCTAGAGAATATTATACTAAGCAAAATAAGTCAGTGAGAGAAGACAAATACCATATTACTCAAATGTGGCATTTAAGAAACAAAACAGAGAGGGAGGCAAACCATAAGAGACTTTAACTACAGGAAACAAACTGATAGGTGCTGGAAGGGGAAGGAGGCAGTTGGAGGGGATAGGTTAAATGGGTGATGGGGATTAAGGAGGGCATGTATTATGAGGAGCACTGGGTTATATGTAAGTGATGAATGACAATTCTACTCCAGAAACCAATACGACACTATACGTTAACTAACTACAATTTAAATAAAATCTTGGAAGAAAAAAAAGAAAAGAAATAAAACAAAGGAGCGAGAAAAAAAGAGAGAAAGAGAGAGGCAAGCCAAGACACAGACTCTTCACTACAGAGAACACAGGGCTGGTCGCCAGAGGGGAGGGGGGAGCGGAACAGGTGATGGGGAATCAGGAGTGCACTTGTCGTGATGAGCACCAGGTGATGTATCACTGATTGAATCACTAAATTCTACACCTGAAACTAATATTACACTGTATGTGAACTAACTGGAATTTAAATAAAAATTTAGAAAAATTAAATAAAATCAATGACATATGAAAATACGTGAGATGCAGGTAAAGCAATGCTGAGTGGAAATTTACAGCACAAACCTTCATATGAGGCAAGGAAAAAAAAAAAAAAACAATAACCAACGTCCCTACCTCAAGAAACTATAAAAAGAACCAGAAGACAAAAAAGGAAGCAAATAGAAAAAAAGGAAGTTGGAAGTGAAATTTAATGGAACTGAAAATAGGAAAACAATACAGTCAATGTCACACAAAGCTAGTTCTTCATAAAGATCAATAAAATTAATAGTTTTAGCAAGAGTGAGAAAAATAACAGAGAAGACCAAACAGAAGGATCAGCAATGAAATGGAGAGTATTACTAACAGGCATTGAAGATAAGTAACAGAAAACTCCACAGGACCTTATGTTCAAGCATATGACAACTTAGAAATGGACCAATTATTCAAACACCACCAACTATAAAAATTCAACTACAATAAAAATAAGTATCAGAATAGTTCTATAACTATTAAAGGTTATACATATTAATATGTATAGATGTAAGATGTAAGAGATATGTAAGAAAAATGTAAGAAAAAGCTCCCTAAATAAAAATATCCTGGTTTCCCCAGAAAAGTCTACCAAACATTTCAAAAACTATGTGTTTTGTAAGAACACATAGTATGTAAGATGTATATGTATGTAATGTAAGAAATACGTAAGAAATATGTAAGCTCCCTAAATAAAAATATCCTGGTTTCCCAAGAAAAGTCTACCAAAGATTTCAAAAACTAATGCTGAATTTAAATAATCTCTTCCAGAAAATAGAAGAGAAGGTAAAACCTCCCACTTTGTGAAGCTAGTATTACCTAGACACCAAAACCAGACAGAGTCTGTATCAAAGAACAACTATGAACTAATATCTCTCACGAACTCAATATAATATGAACAAACTAAATCCAACCATGTCTACAACATTATACAACATGACCATGTGGGATTTATTCCAGGTAGACAAGGTTGCTTCATTATTCTTAAAACCAATCAATGTAATCCACATATCCACAAATAAAAGAAGAAAAATCCTATGATCTCAAAAATTAACTCAGAAAAGCCTTGGACAACATCCAATACTTACTGTTAATAAAATCTCACCAAAATAAGATTACAGGGAATTGTTTCAGAATTATTTACAAAAAACATCTACAAAAAACCTACAGCATAGTACTTCATGTTGAAAGAATGAATGCTTTCTCCATAAACTCAGAAAAAGAAATGATATCTACTCTCACTACTCATATTAAACACAGCACTGGATGCTTTAGTCACTTCAGTAAATCAAAAAATCAGTAAAGAGGCAAACATACAGATTGGAAAGGAAAAAATAAAACTGCCTCTATTAGGAAATGACATGACTGTCAGCAAAGAAAATCCCAAGGAATATAAAACACTCCCCAATACAAAAAAAACCTCCTAGAGCTAATATCTAAGTTCAGCATGTGCCTCAGAAACAAGATGAATACATGCTGATAAAATGCATTACCATGCACTGACAATGAACATCTAGAAACCAAAATTAAAACAGTATTTCTTAAGGTTGTTCCATAGAAAAGGAAACACTTAGTACGAACTTATTAAAATGTATAGGTTACGTATGCTCAAACTTAGAAAAAAGATGATAAAAAATTTGCAGAAGACCTAAAAAGATGTAGAGACATATCATGTGCGTAGACTGGAAGAAAGAACACAGTAGAAGTGTAAGTTATTCCCAAATTTATACAGAGGCATACCTCAGAGATATTGTGGGTTTGGCTCCAACGACCACTCCAAAGCCAGTATCACAATAAAGTGACCCAAATGAATTTTTTGGTTTCCCCAGGCATACAAAAATTGTATTCACACAATCTTCTAGCCTATTAAGTGTGCAATAGCAGCAGTATATCTAAACAAAATATTGTTCAGATCTTAACTAAAATATACTTTTTTGCTAAACAGTGCTGGCCATCATCTGAGCTATCAGGAAGTCGTGGTCTTTTTGTTGGTGGAGGGTCTGCCTCAATGCTGACAGCTGCTGACTGATCAGGGTGGTGGTGGCTGAAGGATGGCGTGGCCATTTCTTAATAAGACAACAATGAACTTTGCTACATCGATCGACTCTTGCTTTCACGAATGTTTTCTCTGTAGCATGTGATGCTGTTTGATATTTACCCACAGACCTTCTTTCAAAGTGGGAGTCAATCCTCTCAAACTCCGCCACCGATGCTTTATCAGCTAAGTTTCTGCAATATTCTAAATCCTTTGTTGTCACTTCAACAGTCTTCACAGCATTCTCACAAGAAGGAGATTTCATCTCAAGAAACCACTTTCTTTGCTCATCCATAAGCAGCAACTCCTCATCTGTTCAAGTTTGATCCTGAGATTCCAGCAATTCAGTCCCATCTTCAGGCTTCACTTCTAGTTCCAGTTCTCTGGCCGTTTCCACCACATCTGCAGTAACTTCCTCCACTGAAGTCTGGAACCTTCAATTTGTAAAGAAATGCAGTAACTGTGAAGCGCAATAAAGCAAGGCACTATGAAACGGGGTATGCCTGTGCAGGACTGATTAACATAATTCCTACCAACTTCCCGAAGGTTTTTGTAGACATACACAAACTTTAGCTAAAATTTAATGATGCACAGATCCTAAAATAGAACAATCTTGCTAAGATAGAAATACAATGGGATGAATAAAGGCCCATCATTAAGGCCACAGTAGTTAAGACAGTGAGGTATTGAGAGAGGCATAAACACAAAGAAGGGAAAAGGATAAAGAACCCAGAAATAGAGCTACACAAATATCTCAACTACAGTTTAACAAAGGAACCAAAGCTATTCAATGGAGAAAGGACAGCAATTTTAACAAAGGATGCTGGAGAAATGGGACATCCACAGGCAAAAGAGTAACAACAAAAATAGCCTTGCCCTAAATCTCATACATAAAGCAAAACTAACTCAAAATGATTGTAGATATCATTTGTAAAGCAACAAAAAAAATGTTAAATGTAAAAAAAAATTTTTAAAAGAGGAAAATCTTCAGAATGTAGGATTGTACAAAAAGTTCTTAGACTTGATCCAAAAAAAAAACCCACCCCTGTAAAAGGAAAAATGGATACACTTGACTTCATAAATATTAAAAACTTCTTTCCTTAAAAACCAATGTGAAGAGGAAGAAAAGACGAGCTAAAATCTAGGAGAAAATATTTACAAACAAAATATGAGAAAAACACTAGATCTAGAATATATGAAGAACCCTTTTACTTTCAAAAAAGCAAACAATTCCAACAGAAAATGAGCAGCAGAGAGTTCATCAAAAGGATGTGCAGGTGGCAAATAAGCCTAACAAAAAAATGACCAACATCATTAGCAATTAGTGAAATGCAAATTAAAACCATAATGGGATATTATGAAATAACTTCCATGGGGGATAAAATAAACAATAGTTGCAATACCACATGCAGATAAGAACTTGGTACATGTACCACCTTGGACGAATCTGTAGGAAACTACATTGACGGAAAAAAGCCAATCCCGAAAGGTTACATTCTTTATGATTACTGAAACTTTAGAAACGGAGGGCAGAATAGTGAATGTCAAGCGTTATGGGAAACGAGCGGGGGGTGGGGGGTGGGAGTCAGAAAAGATGTGGGCATGGATATAAAAAAGCAACACAGGATCCTTGTGGGACTGGAACTGTCTATATCTGGACTATGGTGGTGGATACATGACTCTGCACAAGAACTTAACACACAGAAATGAAACGAGTAAACTGGCCAAAGCTAAATGAGAGCAGTGGATTGTAGCAATGTCAATAACCCTACTTGTGATACTGTTCTCTATCAGTATGTTTGCAAGACATTAGCATTGGGAGAAACCGAGCAAAATGTACAAGGGATTTCCCTATAATATTTTTACATCTGTAAGGCTACTTAAAATTCTCCTCAGCATTTTCATGTAAAATAAAAAGATCTTAAAACAACTGATGTATGAGTGTCCCTTTATAATTGTTACAGTAATTTTACAACAAGGCCACAAATTCTATGGCATTCATCTCATAAAGTAATGGTGTCTGAACCCCTTTCTTTAAATCAGGCAGACCTGTGAATGCTTTGACTAAGATACTACAATACATAAGATGCCAAATAACTCCCAAAGCTGGGTCAGAAAAAGCCTATGGTTTATGCTTTCCCTTCTCAGAACACTCATCCTTCTATGGCTTTCTTACAGAAGGTGACCCCCTGTCTCAGAAACAAACCATTTGCTGTGAGAAGTTTAAACCACATGGATGTTTGAAAATATGGAGATGGTAGAGAACAGAGAATGTAGGAGAGAAAAAAGAAAAACAGAAGAAATCATAGCTGTAATTTTCAAGAAATTGATGGAAGACATGAAATCATAGATTCAATAACCACAAGCCAATCTCACACAGAACACATACAAACAAGACCAAACCAAAGCAACCATAATCAAATTGCTAAGAACTAAAGATACAGAAAAAAAACTATTGAAAGCAGAGAAAAAAAAAAACACATTAAATATGGAAAAACAACCACCTCTAGGAGCACCTGGGAGGCTCAGCCAATTAAGCGTCCTACTCTTGGTTTCTGCTCAGGTCATGTTCTCAGGGTCCTAAGATCAAGCCCCGGGTTGGCTCTGCACTGGGTGTGGACCCTGCTTAAGATTCTCTCTCTCCCTCTGCTCTTCCCCCCCCCAACACCCCCTGCTCTCTCTCTCTCTCAAATAAATAAATAAGTCTGAAAAAGAAAAAACTTGTAAATAATGGACTTCTTATCAGAAGCAATAGAGGTTAAGAAGAGAGTGGAAAAAAATACTGAAAATGCTGAAAAAGTAGCCTACCAGACCAAAATTCTCTAACCAATGAAATATTCTTCATAAATAAAATAAAATTTATAGGAAAAAGGAAACTGAAAGAATCCTTTGTCAGCAGATCATAACCACAACAAATGCAACAGAAGATTTTTCAGACTAAAGGGAAATAGTATCAGATAAAACCTTTGATCCTCAGAAGAAAGGAAGAACATAGAAAATGGTACTCTACATGTAAAAGACTATTTGTTCTTTAAATATCTTTAAAATATGTATGACTGTTTACAGCAAATGCCTTCAAAAGTATTTTTATAGATTATAATATAGGTGGATAGAATGATAATGCATAAAGGATGAGGGTGGTTTAGAAACAAATGAAGCTATAAATGGCAACATTTCTATATTTAGCAGGAAGGGGCAAAATATAAATTTTAAGTGAACTGTGAAATAATAAAAGATGTATATCACAATTTTTAGAGCAACCACTCAAACAAATAAGGCAAAGAATATATATCACTATGAGAATAGGTAACTAAAAATAAAATTCTGAGAGGCCCATTTGCTTATCTTTGGAAGTCTAAGGGGAAGGTTTCCAATCAGGGATTCAACGGGACAGTAGCAAAGAAACCCACAGGCTTGTTGCTGAGGGAACAGACAGAAACTCCCATCTCTCCCTGTTCCCCTGAAGTAGGTACATGTGCATAATTTAAATGCTGCTTCCTGAGGACCTTCTAATCAGCCTACATATTAGTACTGAGGAGATGTTCCCTTTGGGACCCTGACAGATTTTGGCACACCATCAACTAGTGGAAACCGCAAAAAACAAAGAAGGTGGCTTGGAAAATCACAAAAGTATGAAGACAACCAAGAGTCAAAGCAGGGTTGAATGATAAGGTTCAACTCCTATAAGAGACCATACCTTCAAGACTGGGAGAGGTGGTTGTTTTATCTAATATAGAAATCAACACAAAGTATTCAAGGAACATAAAGAAACAGCAGAATATGTTCAAACAACAGAACAAGATAAAACCCCAGAAAAAGACCTAACTGAAATGGAGATAACTGATTTACCTGATAAAGATTTTAAAGTAATGGTCATAAAGATACTCAATGAGGTCAAAAGAACAATGCATGAACACAGTGAGAATTTCAACAAATATAAAAAGTATTAGTACCAAACAGAAATCACAGAACAACTGAGCAGAAAATTCAAGAGAGGGACTCATTGTAGACAAGATAAAGTAGAAGAAAGGACCAGCAACCCTGATAACAGAGCAATGAGGATCATCCAATCAGAAGAGTAAAAAGAAAAAAGACTGAAATAGAATGAAGACACATAAGGGACTTCAGAACAGCATCAGGTGGCCCAATATTCACATTATGGGAGTCCCAAAAAGAGAAGAGAGAGAAAAGGGGCAGAAAGCTATCTGAAGAAATAATGGCTGAAAACATCCCTAACCTTAAGAAGGTAACATATATCCAGACCTTGGAAACCCAAATAGTCCTGAACAAGAAGAATCCAAAGAAACCCACAGCATTTATTTATTTATTAAATTATCAAAAACTAAATACAGAAAAAGAATCTTATAAGCAGCAAAAGAAAAACAACTTGCTATATACAAGGAACCCCCACAGGACTATTAATGGGTTTTCAACAGTAACTCTATAGGCCAAAAGGGAATGGCACAATATTTTCCAGAAGCTAAAAGATAAAAACTGCCAAACATGGATACTCTTACAGAGAAAGTTGTATAACAACTGAAAGGAGACAAAGAGTTCTGCATACATTCAGAAGTTGAAAGAGTTCCTCACCACCAGATTGGCCTCATGAAAAAATGTTAAAGGGAGTTAACTTTAAGCTAAAAAAGGGAAAGCATGTTAAGTAGTAAAAGAAAAACATGTGAAAGTACAAATTTCAAAGGAAAAGGTAAATCTACAGTGGAATTCTGAATAATCTAGTGTTAATAGTTTAATCACTTACAAATATAGTATGAAGTTCAAAAGACAAAAGATAGTAGAAATAACTACAACTATAACAAATATAATAATTTGTTAATGGATATACAAGATAAGATTTAAACATGGACATAAAAACATAAAACATTAAGGGGAGTAAAAGTATAAAGCTTCAGAATTCATGTGAATAAAATGTTATAACTCAAATATTTTATGTAATTTTCATGGTAAACCACAAAGCAAAAATCTATAGTAAGTACACACAAGATAAAGAGAAAAGAATCTAAACATAACATTGCAGAAAGTGACCAAGAGAAAAAGAAAGGAAAAAGGGAATTTAAAAAAAGCCACAAAGCAAATGACAAAATGCTGATAAATCCATACCTAACTACCTGAAAAGTAAAGGGACTAAAATTTCCAATCAAAAGGCATAGAGTGGTTGACTGAATACAAAACAAGACCTAACTGTATGCTGTCTACATGAAATTCACTTCAGGTTTAAGGAAACACAAAAAAAGAAAGTGAAGGAACAGAAAATGCTATTCCATGTAAATGGAAACTAAAAGAAGGCTGGAAAAGCTATACTTATATAAGACAAAATAGATTTTAAGGCAAAATATGTAGTAAGAGTCATTATATGTCCATCAACTGATGAACAGATAAAGAAAATGTGGTGTATATACACAATGGAATATTATCCAGTCATCAAAAAGAATGAAATCTTGCCATCTGCAACAATGTGGATGGAACTACAGGGTATCATGCTGAGTGAAATAAGTCAGTCAGAGAAAGACAAACATCATATGATTTCACTCATAATGTGGAATTTAAGAAACAAAACAAATGAATATAGGGGAAGAGAAGGAAAAGCAAAATAAGACAACATCAGAGAGGGAGACAAACCATAAGAAACTCCTCTTAACTCTAGCAAACAATCTGAGGGTTGCTGGAGGGGACGGGGGGGGTCGAGATGGAGTAACTGGGTGATGGACATTAAGGAGGTAATGTGATGTAATGAGCACTGGGTGTTATATGCAACTAATGAATCACTAAACTCTAAGTCTGAAACTAATAATACACTGTTAATTAATTGATTTTAAATAAAAAAAAATTCAAATAGCATGTCAGCAATGAAAAAGAAACAAGTAATCAAAGGTAAAAACTTCCAGTTACAGTAGCGCCCCCCCAACCATGGAGGGTATGTCCCAAGACCCCCAGTGGATGCCTGAGAATTGTGAATATTACTCAACCCTATACATACCATGTTTTGTTCTATCCACACATACCTATGGTATAATTTAAATTTTATAAAGTATACCACAGTAAGGGATTAACAATAACAGGATAGAACAATTATAATAACGTACGATAATAAAAGTTACGTGAATGCAGTCTCTTTTATCTCTGACTCTTAAAATATCTTATTGTACTGTACTCGCCCCCTTGTTTTACTTGTGTGATGATAAAAATGTCTACATGATGACATGAAGTGTGGTGAATAATGCAGGCATTGTGACACAGCATTAGGCTAATACTGACCTACTGACAAACAAAAGAAGGAAGATCATATTCTTCTGGACTGTAACTGACCATGGGTAACTGAAACCATGGAAAGTGGAGCTGCAGGTACGGTGGGACAACTGTACAAGATAAGTAAGTCTAGCGATGTTAGGTACAGCACGGTCTCTCTGGTCAACAACACTGTATTGTATATTTGAAAGTTGCTAAGAGAGTAGATCTTAAAATTCTCATCGCATACCAAAATGTGCAACTTTGTGTGTTTACAGATATTAACTTAGTGTGGTAATAACATTGCAATATATACCTATATCAAATCATTATGTTGTATACCTAAAACTAATACATTATATGTCTAAAACCAACACTGTGTTATATGTCAATTTTATCTCAATATAAACAAATAAATGGGTAGATAGAGAAAATGAAACTCTAAAAGTACAAAGGATGAAAAAGGGAAAAAAAATTAGGCAACAATAGTAAAATAGTACACATAAATCCAATTGTATCAATAATTACATTAAATTTTATTGGAATAAATGCTCCAATTAAAGATTTTTTTTATTGAGAGAAGAAAGGGGTCAATTATATGTTGTCTACAAGAAACATGCATTTTAAATATAAAGAGAGAGATAATTGAAATTAAATGGTTAGGAACACATATCCCTTGCAAACAGTAAGCATAGGAAGACTGAATTAATAACATTAATTTCAGATAAAATTTGAGAGCAAGAATTAAAGGGGACATTTCATAAGGATAAAAAACAAACTACAGCTTTTAGTTTAAAGGTCTTGCATATTTTCTGCTAAATTTATAATGAAGACACATGTGGGTTTTTTCAATAAAGGCAGAATTAGCATTTGATACAAATGAATGAACATCCATAGCATAATCTCTCAGTAAACTAGAAACAGAAGGGAACTTACTTTATCTGGTAAAAGACATGAAAATTTGGAGCTAACAACATACTTAATAGTGAAAGCCTAAATGCTACCCCCCTAAGATCAGGAACAAGAAAATAAAGGGAAGAAAGTATCAACTCTCACCACATCTATTCAACATCATACTGTAGATTCAAACAGAATCAGTAAAGAAATAAAAGGCATAAAAATCAGAAAAAAAAAGAAACACTCTCTTATTTGCATATGACATGATGGTTTACATAAAAAATCCTAAGTAATCTTTAAAGTAACTACTGTAAGAAATGAATTTTACAAGTGGCTATAAATACAATATGCAAATATGCAACATGCAAGCACCTATTAAAAATTGAAACAACTGGTCAATGAATTTTTTAAATATCCATTTAAGACAGCACTAGGGAAAAAAAATCCACAAAATACTTAGGAATAAATTTTGAGCAGAAAATGTGCAAGACCTTTAAACTAAAAACTGCCAAAAAAAATAAATAAAAAGGTGAATTTTTTAAACCTAAATAAATGGGGAGAACTAACGTGTTAGGTTTTGGAAAACTTAATATTATCAAAATATCACTTCTCACCAATTGATCTATAGATACATGGTAACTCCTATCAGAATCCAGGGCATTTTTTGTTTGTTTTTAGAAATCTGACATGGTGATTTTTAAACCTTCTGGAAATAAAAAGGACCTAGAACATCTAGAACAATCTTGAAAAGGAACCAAGATAGAATAGTTATACAACTTGACATTAGATTTGCTGTAAAGGTACACGGCATGAACAAAGTGAGGTGATGGCATATGGGCTGACAAATACATCACTGGAAGAGAAGTGTGGAAAAACACAGTACCTTTAAGAAGAAATAGAACATATTTGGATCAAATCTTCAAAGAGTTAAGATATATCTCCACTGGGACAAATATGTCAAAATAAGTTTGAATTTACCATAGTCGGGGGAACATTTCAAGTTACTTAGATCTTGGCTAAAAACATAGTTGGGGGAACATTTCCACTTACTTAGGTCTTGCTAAATTTAAAGTGTATTTAGTAATAAATAAGAGTTAATACAAAATGAAAGGACCCGAAAGTTGAAAACTGAATGAAATGAAAAATAAAGCAGATAATATTAAATAATTTTTCAGATTTGTAAATCAAAGTCCCCAGAATGCTTCTGTGAAAATACTCTGCTCTGGAGATTTTGAATTCTTTTTATTATTATGCTATTATTACACTTCCATCAACCAGAAAAATACTTTAACATAATAGGCAAAAAGAGACTATTTTATGCCCAGAAGCCTAGAAAAGAAAGAAAGGGAACAGGAAGGAGAGCAGAAGAGAAAATGCAGATAAACAGATGTATAGCAAAAAAAAATTTCAAAAAAGGTATCCAAATGACAGTAAAAATCACGGGCAGAATGTTTGTTAAGCAACCTAATACAGCCATGTAACATTCTCAAGGAGTTAATAAAATTGCAGACCTTTGTTACTGCAAGTTTCATGGAATGCTGAATTTGATTTTTTTTTCTGTTTTCATATAAGAAGTACAAATAAAATTGATTCTCAATATTAAATGATATAAGGGAACTACAAATGGATACCAGCATGAGATCACCTTGAAGGAAAATAATAAAATGTCTCTGTTTCCTTCCTTACTCCTAATTCCTCTGCTTGAACACACATTCCCACATCACTAAGAAATTATATCAGCTGAAGGTCTATGACCATTTAAAAGTTTGAAAATTGGTAGAAGTCTAAAAGATGTGCTATTAATTAAAGATGATTAGCACAATAACCATGGATTAAGAAACAGTAATCAAAAAGTAAGACTGACTGCTCTCTGTTCCTGGTGCCCCAGAACATAACTTGTATTTCCAAAGTAAAGTTAAAAAACAAAACAAACAAACAAACAAAAACTACCTCAGAGATGAAAGGTAACTCCTAAGGAAAATTTTTAAATGGAAATACCTGATAACATAAAGATCGATGATGTAGCTGAATTTTGGGAGGCTTACAGGGCACAAATAAAGAAGTCATTCCCCTGTCATTTTCACCTGGCAAAAGTAATGGGTGTGGACCTGAATATGCAATACCTATACCTTCATAAGGAAATTCTGACAATTATCATAATGTAAGTAATCTTAAATTCCAAGTATTTAAAAATAACATTTTCTTACAAAGTGCTTCTTATCACCGAGGAGTAACCAGAGACAGGACACAACACTGCAGGAAGTTACTGAGTGTGAACAGTATGTGAAGTATAACATGAAAGAGAAAACTAAATTGGACTGCTGCTGGGAGCTTCAGCCTAATTTCTGCCTTAAACACAGACACAGGATGCTGGTTTTAGAGCAATATGAAAATGGTTAACAAACATGGTAGATCAAATTTATAATTTTAGGATGGGTAACAGTAACACTGAGAGAATTCTACTTGTTTAGTAATTATAAATTAACATGGAACAGCAAATAAGGTCAAAGAAAGAAAAATCATCTCTCTTAACACAGTTACAAATGCTAAATTTTAAAGCATTTCATAAAAATATTAACTGTATTACGTTCTTGTCATTTGTTATTTGATGAAGTTTTATTTTACTGCTGAATTTCCTAAATGTGGGGGGGCGGATTTGATGTGTTCAATAAATAGCTAAGATGCTTACTTACACACTGAGCATGTTCATTTTTTTCTTTTTTTAATTTCTCCAGCCTCACATAACATACCTTAGACAGTCTTTTGGAAGATTCACAACTATGGTCCGCACATGGCTTAGGTCCTTTTTCAGTGTCTAGAGATGAAACTGAGAAAATACATTATATTTTATCAAGGGCCCAAAGTCTGTATCACAGTATGAAAATTGGTTTTTGAAATATAAAACAGGTCATTTATCTAATATTTCTCTTCCACTAATAATTAAGCAATTTCCTAATGTTCAACTATACTATTCAGCTATAAATCTAAGCCAAAGATTTGTTTTATATAAATCAGGAAAACCTCACTATTACAGTGAACCTAAGAATTAATAATAATGTTAGTAACAATAACAACAGTGCCTGATGATGATAATGATGAGAAGAATAAAGACTACAACAGAAACACATGAAATAGAGAACAGAAAAATCATAGAAAAGCTTCACCAAACTAAGAGTTGCTTCTTTGAAAAGTAAACAAAATTTATAACCCCTTAGTGAAACTAACCAAGGAAAAAAGGGCCCAAACCAACAAAATTATAAATAAAAAAGGAGATACAACAACCGATAACATGGAAATTCAAGGGATCATTAAGAGGCTACTAGGAATAACTATACACCACTTAACTGTACAATGTGGAAGACATAAAAACTTGTGGAGACAATAAAAATCAAAGAGGAAATCAGAAAAAGATGACTTAAGGATTTCCATTAAATAATCTTTCTAAATTATTTCATCAACTTAATTACCACAGTTCTAAAACCTTCAGCTACTTCCCACTATTGATCAAAATATATAAAAAGAAATCTGATTTCTATCCCTAGGTTTAGCACTAATAAATACTGGCACATTATTTAATATCTCTTTGAGACCCAGTCTCTGCTCTGTAAAACAAGGGCTAAATATTATGATTTTGTCATTCTTTCTAGCTGTGAAAATATGATTTAAAGTATAAATATGTCAATCTTAACAATCTAAGCTGTCTATAACCACAAGCAATCATGACTATTTTACTTTCCACAAATTCTCTATGAGAATATAGATCCTTGCTCATATTATCAACATTTGCCTGATATTATATATGTCAGATGGATAAGCACTGATATGAAGATGATAAAATTGACCATAAAAGTATTAATAATGCAGAATACACTTGTAGAATACTGGGAAATCTTCGTTATTGTGATATTCTTTTTTATTATCTCCCCAAACCAGTACACATCATGAAATTTCCCTGTTGCCATCTGAACTGATATCATAAAGTATTATAAAACATCACAAAAAAGACAATATAGTACATCAGAGTGATTTTATAAAATCAAACAGAACAGATGTTAAGCTGAAGCAGATCTCCAAGCAGGACTATAGATTTGGAAAAAAGTATTTTTTTTATGGACTACTTTTTAAATCCTTTAAAAATGAGACCATCATAAAAATAGACCCAGGAGGGGCGCCTGGGTGACTCAGATGATTAAACATTGCCTTTGGCTCAGGTCATGATCCCAGGGTCCTGGGATTGAGGCCCGCATTGGGCTCCCTGCTTGGTGGGGAGCCTGCTTCTCCCTCTCCCTCTACTGTTCCCCCTGCTTGTGCTCTCTCACTCTCTCTCTGTCAAATAAATAAATAAAATCTTTAAAAAATAGACCCAGGAAATTCAAAATCTCTAGACTTATGTTATCAAAAATATACAGTGGCGTTAAAGAAAGCATTTTCAAAATGTAGCCAAATATTTAAAATATTATTTACCTAACGTAAAGCTTTTGAAACTACTGTTCATTATGAATTCAGAAGATGGTAGACCAGAGTCTACCAATTTATCATAGTATGATTATGAGATCAGATTATGAAGATACACAATTTTGTTTTTAATTTGAATCTGTATAAAAGTTTAAGGCAAATTTAAAAATCCATCAAAATATGCTATTTATTGGGGTGCCTGGGTGGCTCAGTCGTTTAAGTGTCTGCCTTCAGCTCAGGTCATGATCGGGCTCCCTCTTCGGCGGGGAGTCTGCTTCTCCCTCTGCCCCTCACCCTGCTCATGTTAGCTCTCTTTCTCAAATGAATAAACAAAATCTTTTAAAAAAATTACTCTGTATTAAACTAAAGCAAAATTGCTGGAAACAATAACAGAGAATCCACAGAAATTATCCAGACTCTAGAAGCAGTACAGACAGTGATTAATCAAGTCATTAACATCTAGAATGTTTAAGTTATAACTCAGTACTAAAGGTAGTAAGAGCCAACAGGCAAGTATATTCCCCCTGCTGCCCAATACCGTGTTAGGCAAACCACACAACACTTATGCTGTCTAGATCAGTTCACTCAATTAGCTCTCTGGATCTGACAGAGCAGTTAAACTTCTTTCTGAACCCCTGCCTCCTTTGATATACCTGCTTTACTTAGGCTAGACGGCAAAGCTCATCTTATATGAAATTATGTACTCTTTTTATCTTTTTATATGAAACTTTCTACAAAATTTAAAAATGAAAAAGACAAAAATGACAGCTGTAAAGTGGTAAAGTAGGATACTTCAAGCCACATCCTACCACAGAAATGCTGACAAAAATGACCCAAAACAGTCAAAATCAAGTTTGTTGAAACTCTGGAAAATACCTCATTTTTACATCAATGAAGAAAATGCTGAGTCAACAGAAGTTGACTTACGCATAGCACTTAAAGAATCTTTTATCAGAACATTAGCTAACATCAAGCTAAAGGACATGAGAGATCACATACAACAACGAATATAGTCTTTACAAACGCAGTTTAGATAAGTCACTAAACAAACAACTACAACCCACATGAGCAACAAAAACACAAGAGAGGTGGAAGAATCTGACTTCATGATTACTACCTGTAAGAATAATAAAAATGTACAGTTTTCAAAAAAAATTATAAGGAATGTAAAGAAAGAAGAGTACGAACCAAGAGCCAAAAAAACACAAAAACAAACTATCCCTGAGGAAGCACAGAAATTGGAATTACTAGACAGATTCTATATCAACTATATTAAATATACTCAGAAAACTAAAGGAAATAATGAACATAGAACAACAAAAAGGAAAATGATTTCTCAACAAACAGAACATATTAATAAAGTGAAAGATGACATAAAAAGAAACCAAAAAGAAATTCTGGAACTGACGGTTACAACAATGAAAATGCTGTAGGCTTTCAATTACAGATTTGATCTTGTGAAAGAATCAGTAAACTTGAGGATAGGTAAACTGAAATTATCAGTTAGAGGAGCAGAAAGAAAAGTCAGGAAAAGAAATGAAAGCCTAAGAGACCTGTGACACATCAAGGGTACCAACATATGCATAATGGGGGTCAAAGGTGAAAAAAAAAAGAAATGAACTAAAAGAACATTTGAAAAATTAATGCCAGTAATGTCCCAACTTGATAAAAGACACTATCTACATATCCAAAAAGATCAATGGAATTCAAGTAGGATAAAGGCAAGGAATTTAACAGTGAAACACATTATAACCAATCTGTCAAAAATCAAAGTCAAAGAAACTATCTTGAAAGCAGAAAGAGAGAGAAGAAAAAAAGGAAGTTGTCACTTATTATAAGTCCATAAAAAGATTAATAGCAGATTTCTTTTTTTTTTAAAGATTTTTAAAAAAATTTTACTTATTTATTCATGAGAGACAGAGAGAGAGAGAGGCAGAGGCAGAGGGAGAAGCAGGCACCCCGCGGAGCAGGGAGCCCGATGCGGGACTCGATCCCAGGACCCCAGGATCATGACCTGAGCCGAAGGCAGACGCTTAATGACTGAGCCACCCAGGCATCCCAATAGCAGATTTCTTGTATAAAAAAACAAAACAAAACAAAACAAAACAAAAAACCCATGAGGTCAAAGGCAGTGAGATAACATATTTAAAGTGTTAAAAGAAAAAAACTTCCAACCAAGAATCCTGTATCTGGAAAAGTATCCTTCAGAAATGAAGAAGTAAAATATTCCAACCACAACGTTTGCAACATTAGCTAATAACAGGATGACAGACAGTAATTCAATGCTATGCAAAGAAATAAAGAATAGTGTAAAGTCAACTCCACAGACATATGGCAATATTGTTGTATTTTTATTCTTTTAACTTCACTTTTTTATGTATATGATTAAAAAGAAATACATAAGATAATAATCATAAATCTATGTTAGTGGTAAACAATGTATAATAATGCAATTACTGAGAACACCATAGGGAGGAAGGAACAAACTATACTGGAGCAGAGTTTTGGTACACTGTTCAAACTAGGCTAGTATTCAAACTATACAGTTACATATTCAAGTTATTAACTGTAAAACTCAGGATAGCTGCCAAGAAAATAACTGGAATATATTCAGAAAAGGAAATGAGAATAAAATCAAAATGTTATTTTATAGTCAACTGAACACAAGAAAAATCAGTAACAGAACCATTAAGAAATAAAAAAGATAAAGAGAACTTCTGGTTTATAGTCCAACATGAAAGGCACTTGGATGCTGTCACTCCTGTCCTCACAGGAAAAGAGGTAAACAAACTGAGACTCACAAACTCTTCTTTGATTCACTAGACAACTGAGGTCTCAAGGAAAACTGCTGCCCACACAACTTTAGGGAAAAAAAGGTGGATATGGAGAATTATTGCTTACCAGGAGCAGAAGCCCTAGAACAAGAGCCTGCCAGGGGAGCTAGTACCAGTAGGAAAAAACTGCAACTTAGAATCTGTTGAGGCCTCACAATAAGAAAGCTCAAATATTAAAAAATTCCAGCTCACAGAGACCTCCACACTTTCATGAGTTTTGCCTCCATCGGTCCCAAGAGGCTCTCAGGGAGGGGACTGAAAACAAATCCCCTTGTGCTTCTAACATGAGGAAGAATAAAATAAACATTTTGAAATGCACCAAGAATATTCACTTGTCTTCAATAAAAGTTTGCCCTAAAGAGAAATATTTTACCACAGCTTAAGCACCTTAAGGTTTACCGGAGTCTAAATGACCTTGCAGACTGGAAATATCCAACTCCAACTACCTATAGGCTTTCAGTGCAAACCAAGAAAGAGGAGGAAAAACACTGCTGAAGGTTTCACACCAAAGGTCTAAGCTGTCTAAAATCTTGAGATCTGGTTGTGGGGCGATAGGATGCTTTTGCTACCTCTACAAATTACCACCACATCAACAGGGTATCTTATAAACCAGGAGATTACAACAGGAGGATTTTAAATCCCATACCTTATTTAATAAGAAGACTTTAGGGAAACAACAAAGGAGACAAACACAAGGGTATCACAGAAATTTTTAGCCTCTGAAACCCATAGTTCTCATAAAAAGTAAATAGAGCCCAAATCCTAAAGAGATAAATAAACAATATTATAATAAAACATACCTAACTCTGTTCTTACTATGAGGCACATAATGTCCAGTTTTCAATAAAAACTTGCAAGAAATACTCAAAGGCAAAAAAGTTTCAAGAAACACAGCAAGCAGGGTGTCTGGGTGGCACAGCTGGTTGGGCAACCAACTCTTGATTTCAGCTCAGGTCATGATCTCAAGGCCATGAGATCGAGCCCTGTATCAGGCTCTGAGCCCAGTGTGGAGTCTGCTTGAAATTCTCTCTCCCCCTCTTGACCTCTGCCCTTCCCCCTTCCACTCTCACCCTCTCTCTCTAAAACAAAATAAGTAAATAAAATCCTAAAAAAAAAAAGGAAAGAAACAGAACAAGCATTATAATCATACTCAGAAATGGAGAGGCATTGACACTATCAGACTGGAAATTTAAAATACCTATGACAATATGCAAAGGGCTCTAATGGAAAAGGTAGACAACATGCAAGAACAGATGGGTAATATAAGGAGAGAAATTAAAACTCTAAGAAAGAATCAAAAGGAAATGCCAGAATGAAAAACACCATAAAAGAAATGAATGGCTTCCATAAGCTCATCAGGAGATTCAATGTGGCTGAGGAGAGAATCAGAGTGGATTGAAGACTGAAGTATGTCAGTGGTCACTTCCGAATCTGAAAAGCAAAGTGAAAAAATGATGGGAAAAAAACAAACAGAAAAGAATTTCTAAGAACTGAACACTAACAAAAGCTACAATGTACATACAATAGGAATGAAGGAAAAGAATGAATGAAATGAAAGACTCTTTTTAGCAATAGTGGATGAGAATTTTCCAGTTGATGACCGACAAAAGCAGAGCTCCAGGAAACTGACAGACAACATGCAGAATAAATACTGAAAAGTCTTCACAGGGGTATACCATATTCAAACTATAGAAAATCAAACGAAAAGAAAATCTTGAAGGAAGCAAGAGGGGGAAAAAAGTTCTTACTTATAGAGAAGGAAGGGTAAGATTTACACTGAGGATTCTGGGAAGGTGGCAGAGTAGAAGTCTCCCCTCATACACAACAATTTCAGTGGAATAATCTGTGTCATGTAACTGCTTTGGAATTCAGGAGTCTATGGAATTATGGCAATTTCCAAGAGAAGGCTTGTACAGCAAATTGTTAATTTCAGTCAATTGTGGCTCTTAGCACAGTAGTCCTCTCCATCCAACATCCCAAGAACCATGGCAGGCAGCTGTGTGTGTATCCTTGAAATAGTCTGTACACAGCTTGTGGGAACCAAGATGGGGGAAATTAAAAAAAAAAACAATCCTGGCCTCCAAATACCAGATGTGTGCTTGATTTGTTCAGTGCTTCTTCCACAGAGATGCAGCTAAGGGGCAGGCGGCCATGACTGTTGCACTTCCTTCCGTGTCACAAGCCCCTCTCACACCAGCTGAGATGACTAACAGAAGACCAGAAGGGGCCGGTGCCCCCTTTTCACCTCATTTTTCTCCTTGTCCTTTTTGGGCAGCCAGACATTAAGCAGTAGGGTATCCAAAAGCAACATTTATGGGAAAAATTGGAAGTGACCATATATGCACAAAAAAGGTAAAAGAAAAGACAAGACCTGAGAGAACTTAAGTTTGTATCTCGCAAAGACCGTTGGCACAATTTAAAAAAATGAACAAAACAACAACAAAAGAAACAAACCCTGGAAAAGGAGAAGAATCTGATTTCTACACTTACACTATTAGATTCGAGTGCCCATGTTCAACAAATCATAAGACATATAAAGAAACAGTATGGTCCATTCAAAGGAAAAAAGTAAACCAATAGAAACTATCCCTGAAAAATACCTGATGTCAAGTTTACTGGACTAAGACTTTAAAACAGCCTCCTGGAAGATGGGGAAAGAATTAGAGAAGATGTAGATAAACTCAAAATTATGTATGAACAAATGGAAATATTAATAAAGAGACAGGAAACCTAAAAAGAATTCTGGAGCGGCCAAGTAGAACTGAAGTGAAAAATTCACTACAGTGATCTGAAGGCAGATGTGATCAGGCAGAAGAAACAATCAGCCCACTTGAAAACAGAACATTCGAAATTATCAAATCTGAGGAAAAGAAAAAGACTGAGGAAAAGTGAGCAGAACCTAAGAAAATTTTTGAACATCATCAAATGGACCAAAATATACACTATGGGAGTCCCAGAAGGAAAGAGAGAAAGTATCAGAGCAATCATTTTAATAAACACTGGCTGAAAACTTCTCAAATTTGATGAAATCATGAATATAAACATCTAAGAAGCTCAACAAATACCAAGTAAGGTGAACTCAAAGAGACTTACAGGAAGACACATTATAATGAAGCTTTTGAAAGACAAAGAATCATGAAAGCAGCAAGAAAGAAGTAATCTGTCTTATACAAAGGATCCTCAGTAAGATTATGAGCTGATCCAGCATCAAAAATTTTAGAGGCCAGATGTCATAGGCTGATATATTCAATGTGCTAAAAGTTGATTTTTGTTTGTTTGTTTAAGTATCAACCAAGAATCCTATAACATGCAAAACTGTCTTTTTAGAGTAAGGAAGATTCCTAGATAAACAAAAGCTAAGGGAGTTTGTTACCACTAGACCTGCCCTCCAAGAAATGCTCAAGGGAGTCCTGCAGGTGAAAGGGAAGGACACAAGACTGTAACCTGAAGCCCTATGAATAAAGATCTGGATAAAGGTAAGTATGTGAGTAATGCTAAAAGCTACTACTATTGTAAGATTGGATTCTAACAGCAATGTTTACATGATTTAAGAAGCTATTTAAAAACAATTAGTCTAAAAAGCTAGTATTACTATAACTTTGGTTCATAACTTCACACTTTACTTTCTGCATAATTTGAGACTAAATTCATTTAAAATAATTATATTGGGAGCAATTTATAAAGTCATAATTTTATGGCACTGACAATGGAAAAGGGTAGGAACAGAACTGTTAAAGCACACAAAAGACAAAGATACTATAAGAAAAGAATATTCTAGATCCATATCACTAATAAACACGTAAAACTCAACAAAATACTAGCAAACTGAATTCAGGGGCATATTAACAGGATAATATACCATGATTAAGTGGGATTTATTAGCAGGATGCAAGGATAGATCAACATATAAAAATCAATCATTGTAAGACACCACATTAACAGAATGAAGGGACCAAACCCCCACATGACCATCTCATTTGACGCAGAAAAGTCATTTTACAAAATTCAACACCCTTCCATGGAAAAAAATACTCAACAATGCAGAAACAGGAGGAAAATCCTACCATATAATGAAAGACACACACATATATATAATCAGTAGCCAATATCACATTCAGTGGTGAAAGACTAAAAGCTTTTCCTCCAAGACCAGGTTCAAAACAAGGATGCACACTTTTGCCATTTCTATTCAACAAAGTACTGGAAGTTCTAACTAATGCAGTAAGGCAAGAAAGAGAAATAAAAAGTATCCAACTGGAAAAGACGTAAAATTATTTCTGTTCACAGATGATGTTACATTTTATGTAGGAATAAAGATTCCATAAATAAAACTGTACAAACAAATTCAGCAAACTTGCCAGATACAAAGTCAGCTGCGTTTCTATATACTACAACCAACAGCATGAAAAGGAAAATACGAAAATAACTTCATTTATGATAGCATAAAAAAAAAAAAAAAACACCACCTAGGAATTAACTTAACCAAGGAGGTAAACTACTTATACTATGAAAATTACAAAGCATTGCTGAGAAAATAAAGAAGACATAAATGAATGGAAATGTGCCCATGTTCACAGATTGGAAGACCTAATATTATTAAGGTATTAATACTATCCGAAGCTATCTATGGATTCAATACATTCCCTACCAAAATCCCGATGTCCTTATCTGGCAGAAATGGAAAACCAGATGCTAAAAACCATGGAATTGCATCTGACTTCAAATAGGCAAAGCAATGTTGAAAGAAGAACAAAATCAAAGACTTGCATTTCCAAATTTCAAATCTCACTTTACAAAGCTACTATCAAAACCTTCTGAGCAAAGAAGCAGTGTGGTACTATAATAAGGAAAGGTTACACAGAAAAATGAAATAGAAGAGTCCAGAAATAAACCCATATGTCTGTGGCCAGCTGACTTTCAACAAGGGTGCCATTACAATTCAATGGGGGAGACCACAGTCTCCAAAAAATGCAGCTGGGACAACTGAACATCCACACTTCAGTGAAGACTGGACCCATATTTCACAGTATTTATTTTTTTATTTTTTATTTTATTTTATTTTTTTAAAGATTTTATTTATTTATTTGAGACAGAGAGAATGAGAGACAGAGAGCATGAGAGGGAGGAGGGTCAGAGGGAGAAGCAGACTCCCTGCCGAGCAGGGAGCCCGATGCGGGACTCGATCCCAGGACTCCAGGATCATGACCTGAGCCGAAGGCAGCCGCTTAACCAACTGAGCCACCCAGGCGCCCTATTTCACAGTATTTAAAAATAAATTACCTTAAAATCAATCTTTGACCTAAATACAGAGGTAAAACTTGAAAATTCTTAAAAGAAAACGAAGGAGTATACAAAAAGATCAATAAACAAGTTTACACTTCAAGGAAAAAGAAAGAATAAAAACAACACCACCACCACTTTTCCCAACATTAGAAGAAAGGAAATAATAAAAAAGCAGATGTCTTCTTTGGAAAAATGTTTGTTCATGCCCATTTTTTGGATTGGATTATTTTGGATTATTTGGTTTGGGGGTTCAGTTTTACAAGTTCTTTGTATATTGTGAATACTAAACCTTTATCAGATCTATCATTTGCAATTATCTTCTCCCATTCCATAGGCTGTCTTTTAGTTTTGTTGATTGTTTCCCTTGCTGTGCAAATCTTTTCTAAGTCCCAGTAGTTTATTTTTAAAAAACAGCTTCTGTTTCCCTTGCCTCAGGAGACAAATCCTCAAAGAAGTTGCTACAACCAATGTCAAAGAAGTTACTTCCTGGGTTCTCTTCTAGGACTTTATACTTTCAGGTCTCACATTTAGGTCTTTAATCCGTTTTGATTTTATTTTTGTGTATGGTGTAAGAAAGTGGTCCAGTTTTCCCAACACCATTTGTTGAAGAGATGAAGAGACTGTCTTTTTCCCGTCGGATATTCTTTCTTGCTTTGTCGAAGATTCACTGATGGTATAGTTACGAGATCGTCTATGGGTTTTCTAATCGGTTCCGCTGATCTGTGTCTATTTCTGCTCCAGTACCATACTGTGTTGATCACCACAGCTTTGTAATATAACTTGAAGTCCAGAATTTTGATGCCTCCAAGCTTTGCCTTTCCTTTTCAAGATTGTTTTGACTCCTTGGGGTCTTTTGTGGTTCCACACAAATGTTAGGATTGTTTGTTTTAGTTCTGTGAAAAATGTATTTTGGTATTTTGATAGGGATTGCATTAAATGTATAGACTGCTCTGGGTAGTATAGACATTTTAACAATATTTATTCTACCAATCCAGGGGGGAGGTTGGTAGGGGGACTGGTTAAATGGGTGATTGGGATTAAGGAGTGCACTTGTCATGATGAGCACAGGGTGATGTATGGAAGTGCTGAATTACTAGGATGTACATCTGTAACTAATATAACACTATATGTTAACTAGCTGGAATTAAAATCTTACAAAAATTGAAGCAGAAATAAATGAAATAGGGAATAGGAAAAAACAGAAATTATTAACAAAAACGATAGCTGGTTCTTTGAAAAAATTAAAAAATTGATAACTTTTCGCTAGATAAGCAAGAAAAAAGAGGCTCAAATAAGTAAAATTATAAGTGAATACGGAGACATTACAACTGATCCACAAAAATACAAAGGATCATTAGAGACTGCTATGAATAACAATATACCAAAAACTTGACAACCTGGAAGAAATTAGTATATATATATATATATTTTAAAGAATTTATTTATTTACTTTAGAGAGAAAGAGAGTGAAGTGAGGGGCGAAGCAGGGGCAGAGAGGGAGAGAGAAAGAGAGACAGAGTCTCAAGCACACTTCACACTGAGTGCAGAGCTCAATATGGGACTCCATCTCACAATGCTAAGATCATGACCTGAGCCGAAATCAAGCTTAACTGACTGAACCACCCAGGCATCCCAGAAATGGGTACATTCTTAAAACACACAACCTACCAGGACTGAGTCATGATAAAATAGAAAATATGAACAGATCAATAGCAAGTAGAAACTGAATTAGTCCCCAAAAGAAAAATCCCAGAACCAGGTATCTTCAGTGGTGAATTCTGCCAAATATTTTCAAAAAACTAACGTTAATCCTTCTCAAGCTCTTCCAAATTATTGAAGAACAGGTAACATGCCCAAACTCATTGTGCATGGCCTATATCAAAGTCAGATAAGGACACTACAAGAAAACTACAGACCAGTATCTCTATAGACCTATATCTCTACATACAGACCAATATATAATGAATATAGAGGGAAAGATTCTCAACAAAATACTAGCAAACCAAATTCAGTAGCACATTAAAAGCTTCACACCCTATGATCAAACAGGATTCATCCCTGGGATGCAAGGATGGTTCAACATATGCAAATCAACAACTGTGATGTATCACATTAACAGAATGAAAAATAAAATCCCATGATCGTCTCAACTGATGCAAAAGTATTTGACAAAATTCAATAGCCATTCACAATAAAAACCCCTAATAAATTTGGTATAAAGGAAAGTACTCCAATATAATAAAAGCCATATATGACAAGCCCACAGCTAACACCATACTCAATGATAAAAAGTTGAAAGATTTTCCTCTAAGATGAAGAACAAGATAAGGGTGCCTACTCTCACCATTCCAATAATAGTATTAGAAGTCCTAGCCCGAGCAATCAAGCAAGAGAAAGAAAGAAAAGGCATTTGAATCAAACACAAATAAGTAAAACTGTCTCTGTCTGTAGATGATGTGATCTTATATATAGAAAACCCCAAAGACTCCACTAAAAAACTTGTCAGATCTTATAAATGAATCTAGTAACCTTGTGGGGCATAAAATCAACATACAAGTATCAATTGCATTTCTATACAATAACGGCACATCACCTTAAAAGAAATAAAACAATCCCACTTATGATAACATCAAAAATAATAATATGCTTAGGAATAAATTTAAACAATAAGGTAAAAGATCTGTACACTGAAAATAGTAAGATATTGATAACAAAAACTGAAGACTCACAAATAAATAGAAAGATATCCCATGTTCATGAATTTAAAGATTCAACATTGTTAAAATGTCCATACAACCCAAAGCAATCTATGGATTCAATACAATCTCTATCAAGATTCCACCAGCATTTTTTACAGAAATTAAAAAAATACTAAAATTCTTATGGGACCACAAAAGACTCTGAATAGCCAATGTGTTTCTGAGAAAGAGGAAAACTAGAAGCAGTACATTCTAATTTAAATGTATATTACAAAGGTATAGTAATCAAAACAGTATGGTACTGGCATAAAAACAGACACAGATCTATGGGAGAGAAATGAGAGCCCAGGAAATAAACCCATCCATATAAGGTCAAAGGAGCCAAGAATACTCAATGGAGAATAGGTAATCTCTACGATAAGTTGTACTGGGAAAACCAAATAGTCAGTCACATGCAAAAGAATGAAACTGGACTCCGATCTCACACCACTCACAAAAATTAATTTGAATTGGATTAAAGATTTAAATGTAAGACAAACCATAAAATTCCTAGAAGAAAACATACAAGAATGCTCCTTGACAGTGAATATGGCAATGACTTTATGAATAGGACACCCAAAGCACAAACAATGAAAACAAAAAACATGTGGAACTACATCAAACTAGAAAAGTTCTTCACAGTAAAAGAAACAATTGTGTGTGTGTGTGTGTGTGTGTGTATCCATACACAATGAAACAGTATTTAGCCATGAAAATGAAGGAAATTCTGACATTTGCAACAAAGTGGATGAACCTTGAGGTTATTGTGCTAAGTGAAATAATTCAGACAGAGAAAAATAAATACTTATGATCTCACTTATACATAGAACAGACAAAAGCCACTCACAGGAAGAGAACTGATTGGTGGTTGCTGGGGTAGCAGGTGGGGCCTGAGGGAAATGGATAAAAGTAGACAAAGGGTATAAACTTTATATATATTTGTACATACACACACACACACGAAATCCTTACATTGTACTTCTTAAACTTACATACTGTTATATGCCAATTATTTCAATAAAGCTGGAAAGAAAATAAAAATTGGGCAAAGGACTTGAATATACTTTTCTCCATAAAATATACACAAATGGCCAAGAAGTACATGAGATGTTTAACATCATTAGTCATTAGAAAAATGCATATCAAGCCCACAATGCCTCATTTCTATTGTATATCATATCTTTTCTCTCATGGGTTCAACTTTACTTTCAAGGTCTTCTAAGGACTATTAAATGCCTATTAATAGCACCTATTAAACACACTGGGTACAAAGACCTCATAATTCTTATGAATGCTAATAGTGAGTCCTTGAAGAGCTAAAGAAAGAGTCTAACTGTGATACTTTGTCTCAGGGGCTACAGACTCACTTCCAAAATTTTTCTGAAGAAGGAGAAAAGTAGTAAAGAAGATAAAAGACAGTGCAAATGGGGTTTAACTCTTGTTTTTTCTCCTGTAAAGCTTCACACCTCTTAGTTGTGTCTAAAAATTCAATCGCTGATGGCCAAAAAACCAAACCAAAAAAACCCCCAAAAAACAAAACAAAACAAAAAACCAAAACCCAGAAAATTGGAGAAATGGGTGAGTACAATCCAACATCAGCAGCAGAGGAATCAAGGACAGAGTAAGGAGGAAAGGAAAACAGCAAGCAATATCATTTGAGATGGAAAGAGGATGGAGTCCTATTGCCAGGGGGACCCAATAAAAACATATGGATAGTTATTCCACAGTGTTTATTCATAAACAGGCCCTTTATAAATATACATATAGGTACAAAATCAATTCTTTGTTTTCAAGAAAACCTTGGGCCTCCATTCTGCGCTGTTATTAGGAAAAGCACAGTAAGCTGTTAAAATGGTCCTTCTGGTCTATAATATTAACTCACGTTATTAGAATCAGGTGCTTTTACAAATTAAATCTTTGTAACAGCTAAGTATCAAGATAGGCATTTCTTTATACCAAATTCTATTCTCTAGTAAATTACCACAGCAAGGTTTAGTTATTTGAGAGTGCCAACATTTCATTAAGTACGAGAATCAGTAGAATTTTATTTTGGGGCCTATCAGAATTATGTCAAAGCAGAGAACATGAAACATATTCAGAGCTATAACGTTTATTTTCAAAAAATGCTGCACGTAATTCACACGTCGTCAAAATTTGCTTTTTGTTTTCAATTCGTTTTCTTTAAAGAATTATATATACTTACCTGAAAATGTAAAGAACAATTCATTTTGCAAACCAGCTCTTTGCATCTTAACACGATGGCATTCTGACTTCAGTAAAGAAACTTCACATGAAAGGTCAAGAACCAATTTGCTTAAAATCTGAAGAAGTTTCTTCTCAAAAGAAATGTTATAGATACTATTGCAGGGAGCTGCATGATATCGAGCTGTGAACTGGTAATAATAATGAGGCTCACGATAAGCTGCAAAAAATTAAGGAATAACACAAAAATGGTCATTTAAACAATTAAAATATATTGCAACTACTAAAAAGAAATCATTACTTGGAGTAAGTTCATAATGTTCTTATATCCATCCTGCAGAAACTGAGGGATACAGGGATTGTGTCACATGCCCAATGCCTATGGAATAAAAACTAAGATTCTGGGTGCCTGGGTGGCTCAGTCGCTTAAGCGTCCAACTCTTGATTTCGGCTCAGGTCATAATCTCAGGGTTGTGAGGTTGAGCCCCTATCAGGCTCTGCGATCAGCAGAGAATCTACTTGAGAGTCTCTCCCTCTCCCTCTGCCCTTCCCCCCTACTTGCTCACGTTCACTCTCTCTTCCTCTCTCAAAAATAAATACATCTTTAAAAAAAAAAAAAAATCAAAACTAAGATTCTAACCAAGAAGCCTGCCCCATACACAGTTTGTGCCCTTAACCAATACAATATTCTTCCTCAAACTTAGGAATGAAATTTCTCAAAGTTTAAATATTCATTTTAAAATAAACAACAGGATGCCTGGGTGGCCCAGTCAGTTAAGCGTCTGCCTTCGGCTCAGGTCATAATCCCGGGGTCCCGGGATTGAGTCCTGCATCGGGCTCCCTGCTCAGTGGGGAGTCTGCTTCTCCCTCTGCCTGCCGCTCCCCCTGCTTGTGCTCTCTCTCTCTGTGTCAAATAAATAAATAAAATCTTTGGGGCGCCTGGGTGGCTCAGTCGTTGAGCGTATGCCTTCGGCTCAGGTCATGATCCCAGAGTCCTGGGATCAAGCCCCGCATCGGGCTCCCTGCTCTGTGGGAAGCCTGCTTCTCCCTCTCCCACTCCCCTTGCTTGTGTTCCCTCTCTCACTGTCTCTCTCTGTCAAATAAAATCTTTAAAAAAACAAATAAAAAAATAAATAAAAAATAAATAAATAAAATCTTTAAAAACTAACTAAATAAAATAAACAATAGTCCTGTAATTACCAACTATAGGCAGAAACTAGTATGTTTCTCATAAATCTACCAGTTTTACTGAGTTCCATTACAATATCTGAAACTGAGAACATTTTTTTCTAACCATTTTAAAATCTCACCGAAATGACAGGAAAAATATAAAAATGGTAAGAAATCCATCATAATTATATACATATTATGTAACCACATTCTCTGACACAATGACATCAAAATAAAAATCAACAATGAAAATCTGTCAAACATTTTAAAATAAAATACTACTATCTAACAAATGGCATATACCGTAAAGTAATGATGATTGAAAATATTATTAAAACAATTATAGTAACGTGACATGACAGTTGGAGAAACGGTACAGCCCACTTCCCAATGAAAGTGATGTCAATTGTTTTTAGAAGACAACCATTTATAACCTCTGGAAATGGTCCTAATGTAAGCAGAAAGAGACAGGGGTTCCCGGAAAAAGAAAGACATAGCTTTCTGGGCATAAGAAAAGTGATCTCAGGCCCCAGCCGTCTTAGGAAAGCTTATAAGAATGAACAGCCTGTACTAGACCAGGAGACAGCCTAATGATACCAGGAACAATAAATTAGTGATAAAATTTCCAGTGCTAGTTAGTTATGACAACTATCTCAATTAATTATGAGCAGACAGCAGTTCACCGCATTTTATTCTATCACCACTCTTCAGAAGAATCTGTGCTAAAACTTCAAAGCTGCAAAAGAGCTGAGAGATCTAGTCCAAGCCATTCACTTTGTGGACTTGCACACTATTGCTCAGGGAATGCAAAGGGATTTAAACACATTCTTTTGGGTGAGAGTAGGGGAAATGAGGCACCACCCAGGAGGTGAAATGACATTTGCCAGGAACACAATCCTCGACCACCCCACGGGCTGGCGGCTGAGGCCCTGGCTGGGGAGGAAGAAGTGTGTACGAATTAGGGAAGGCTAAATATTTTCTTGTAGTAACCAGAGCCAGTAAATGGTCATCAACTATTATTTACTACTTTTCTGATAACAGAAATAATCTTTGTGGAAGGACAAGCAAAAAATTTGTTAAGCAAACAAACAACCATACCAACTCCCAGTGCTGATTCAAAAGTGAAGTCTGGCCTGACACACACCCGTGAGTTACCTTCGTAGGATCTAAACCCCTCTGAGCACTCAGACTCTGGACCCACCAGAGCCAGAGACCTAATGACGCCCACCCCTACTGGCCCTCGGGACGTTGACCTGGACTCTGCCACCCTAAGACGACTTTTTGCCCAACTCCAACCTGTATTCCCCCTTGAGCAAGCCCCGTCATAAATACGGATGCACCCTCAGCCAAAGCTTCCCCAATTTTATTGTTCTATGAGACACTGCTGTGGGAAAGATCCCTGATGTTCTCCTTACTCATTCCAAGTAGAACCTTTCCTTTTCCTATTCTTTGGCTCGGTTGTGTCTTTGGGCTCCACACCCACCAAGGGGGGAACTGAGTTTGGGGTAACACTAGGGCAAAGAAAAAAGGGAAAAAGCGTTTGTTCCAGAAATCTACTAAAAGTCAGTAAGAACAGTGAAGAGTCTGAGGAGTTGAAGCCAGACCTCCCTCCCCCGCTCCCTCCCCTCAGCTAGATGGAAACTCCACCGCAGACTAGTGCAGACAGGAATGCAGGGGCGCCCTCTTCCCCCAGCTCCCAGACAGCAGCCTCCCAGGAGGGGCAGGAGGTCAGCATTTCCCCTGCTGACCAGAGCTACCTGTTGCTGAAGTGAACTTGCAGGTGATACGGTGGAGAGGGGATGACTCCCTTCGTCCAGTCATCAGCACTTTGCGAGACAGAGGCTCAACACTGGCTGCAGCAATGCTGAGAATCCTGGGGCCCTCACAGCCCCTGCCCAGTTTATGGTATGAGGGGGTCCACACCAGGAGCAGCAAACGGAGGAGTCCCAGGGATGCCACTGCTACCCCTCCACCAAGCGCTAAGCAACTAGAGCAGGGTGGCACTCAGTGGGAGCACACCACTGTCCCCACCCTCAGCCCAGGGGCTGCGGGTCAGAGAATTTGCCAAAGGGGGTTGGCAGGCTGTAGAACACAGAGCTCCGAATCTTTTCTCAAAGGAACAGAAACCACTTGAGATACAGTGCAGGAAGTTTGAACCTCAGGGTAGTCTCAAAAACAGCAGAGGTCAGGGGCGCCTGGGTGGCTCAGCCTTTAAGCGTCTGCCTTCAGCTCAGGTCATGATCCCTGGGTCCTGGGATCAAGCCCTGCATCTGGCTTCCTGCTCTGCAGAGAGCCTGCTTCTCCCTCTCCCTCTGCCTGCCGCTCTGCCTACTCTCTCTCTCTGTCAAATAAATAAAATCTTAAAAAAAAACAAACAAACCAGCAGAGGTCTTGTGAAAGACAACCGGGAAAACTTTTATAGATTCATTGGATATATAGGTGAATAAGAGCCTGCCTAGTTTGTCAGAGAGCAACACTGGAAAAGTCAGCTGGGAGGAGCTATCCCGGGGTCAGAAAAAATCTCAAACACTGACCTGGGAAATATCCCTTCAAAGGAACCCAAATTTAACTGGATCAGTCTTCAGAGGAATTTATGCCCAGGGCATTGTTAAAAACAAAAGATCCATCGTACTGCTGTGGGTACACCCACGCTGCACCTTCCTAAAACAAACAAGGGTGGGTGGGGGGGTGGGCGTGGGATGTCTTCGTGTTATGGTGGGTGAGAAATGAACTTCACAGAAATGATGTAGGCACTTGCTCAGCAAATAAACATGAAATAATTATCACAAGCCTGGGGAGGGCAGGGGTGTGGGTCACTACCCAGAGTTCCTACGCTATCTAAAAAGTTCAGTTTCTGGAAAAAATTTGAGTCAAGCAAGGAAACAGGAAAGTATGACTCATGTACTGGAAAAGCTAGGGAACAGTAACCACTTGTGAGAATGATCAGATATGGGATTTAAAAGATAAGTACTTCAAAGCATTCATCATAAATATGTTAAAACAGGCACCTAGGTGGCTCAGTTAGTTGGGCATCTGCAGTTTTGGCTCATGTTGTGATCTCAGTGTGATGAGATCGAGCCTCATGTCAGGCTCCACACTGAGCACGGAGCCGGCTTGGGATTCTTTCTCTCTCTCCCCCTCTGCCCCTTCCCCTGGCTCACGCACATAAAAAGAAAGAAAAGTTAAAATAACTAAAGGAAATTATGATTAAAGACGGAAGGCATAATGACAATCTCACATCAAATAGGGAATATCTATAAAGTAAGAATTATAAAAAATGAACCACGTGGACATACTGCAGTTGAAAAATGAAAACACTGAAAGGAGAAATGGACCAAGGGGCTCAGCAGATGTGATCTGGCCAAAAAATGAATCAGCTAAAAGAAGTTCTTCAGACTGAAAGAACATGATCTCAGTCAATAATGTGAATCCACACCAAAAAATAAAGTGCTCCAGTAAAGGTAATTATGTAATTATGAAGACAGTGTAAGTGCATATTTCTTCTACTTTTTTCCTCTTTCCAGATTTAAAAAGCAGTTGTATCAAAGAATCTGTATACAAGGTACCATTGGTCCCCATGTATGGGGCTACAAAAATGACTACAGATGGTAACTTGATACATGGGAGCAAATGAAAAAAATAAAAAATGATCAACAAGAAGACAGATAAAACAAAACCTATAAACATACACCCTCTCGCCTTTCTATTTCTGGCTTCTCAGAAACTATATGAAACTATATAAAATAATAACTATGTATTGTTAGTTGTGTAACATTTACAAATATAACATGTACAATATTAATACCACAAAAAGCAGGAAAAAGGAATATATATACATAAGAGTAACATTTCTATAACTCACTGGAATTAAGTTAGTATAAATGTCAAGGTGACTGTGATAGGTTAAAATATATGTGGTATGTATCAGAACGGTCAATAAAGGAATAACTCAAAAATATATAGTGAAAAATCATTAAATAAATTAAAATGCCACATTAGAAAATGTGCATTTACTTCAAAAGAATTAATGAAAAATAGAGGAACATTCATGAAACAAGAAATAAAACAATAGTGTATATCTAATTATATAAAAATAATGTGAATGAATGATACTATCTAATCAAAAGGCAGAAACTGAAACTGGATTGAAAAAGCAGTATCAACTATTTGGTGTCTACACGAGCCACACACTACATTAAAAGATACAAATAAACTGAAAGTAATAAAGTGAAAAATGATACACTATGCATACAGCAACCACAAGAAAGCAGACGTGGCTATACAATTATCAGGCAAGATAGACTTTAAAGGAAAAAAAAAATATTCCTACAAAGAGGAACATTTTATTAAGATAAAAAGGACAATCCCTCAATTATAAACACAGACACACCTTAGAACAAAGCACCAAAATGAAACAAAACCTGACAGAAATAAAAAAAGAAATCAACAACTTAACACTATTAGTTAAGAGACATCAATGCCATGCTTACAATAATAGAACAAATAGGAAGAAGAACAACAAAGAAATAGAAGACTTGAGTAATGTCACGAACCAAACAGAACCAACAGGTATCTACAGAACTCTCCACCCAACAGAAGCAGAATATACCTTTTTCTCAAGTGCTCATAGCACATTCTCAAAGATGTTGCATATTCTAAGCTACAAATCTCAATCAACTTAAAAGGATTGAAATACAAAGTATTTTCTCTGACTACAACGGAATAAAATTAGAATAACAAAAAGAAATTTGAGAAATTCACAGCAGAAACTAAGAGTTGGACACTTAACCAACTGTGCCACCCAGGTGTGCCAAATTCTAGAAAACATTTAAAGAATTGTTAACAATTCTTAATTAACTCTTCCAAAATCAGAAGATGAAGAAAAACTTCCCAATTCATACTATGAGACCAGTATTACCCTGACAGAAAAACCAAACAAAAAATTTATCACAAGAAATCTATGGATCAATCTCTTATGAATATAGATGCAAAAACTTTTAACAAAACACTAGCAAACTGAATCTTGCAGGGTACTGAAAGAATCATACATCATGACCAAGTGGGATTTATCCCAGAAATTCAAGGTTGGTTTAACATTTGAAACCCAATGAATGTAATATACTATGAAATAAAAACCACATAATTATCTCAATGGAGAAAAAAAGAAAAACTTGACAAAATCCAACAATGTTCCATATGTACACACATAATCAACAAACTTGGAATAGGAAACTTCCTCAACCTAATCAAGAGCACCTACATAAAAACCACATCTAATATCACATTTACAAGCAAGGCAAGAATGTCTGCTTTCACCATTCTTATTCAGCAAAATACTGGAAGTCCATTCACCACAGTAAGAAAAACAAGGCATACAAATTGAAAAAAAAAAAAGAATAAATAAAACTGTCCCTATGTGTTTATGACATGACTGTCTCACAAAGAATCTACAAAATAAAAAGATTCTAGAACTGTTAAGTAACCCTAACAAAATGACAGGTTATAAGATTAAGACACAAATAATAAGTCATTAATTATGTATTAACAATAGACATGTGGAATCCAAAATTTAAAACCTAATACCATCCAAAATTGTTCCAAAAAACAAAATAATATACTTAGGTAGGTACTTAACATGTACATAAAAGAAATAAGAATAGATTAAGAAATAACAGATAAAAGAAATTAAGACCTAATTAAATGGAGGTATACCATGTTCATGAATTGAAACATTCACTATAGTAGAGATGACAATTTTCCCCCAAACTTATCTATAGAGTAAATGTAATCCCCATAGAAATTCCAGCAGGACATTTTGTAGATATATTCAAGACTATTCTAAAATTCATATGGAAAGGGGAAGGCCCGGAAAACATAAAAACAATCTTCATAAAAAAGAATAGTGGGAGGAATCACTCTACTTGGTATTGAATGTTTCCAGATAGCTGTATTAACTAACAGTGTGGTACTGGCAGAGATACAGACCTATTGATCAATGGAAGAAATGAGAGAACCCAGAAATACACCCCCCCACAAATATTCTCAACTGGTTTTTGACAAAGGTACAAAAACAATTCATCAAAGGAAAAACAGACTTTGCAAGAAATGAAGCTGGCATAACTGTATGTCCATACATAAAAAGTTAAAACCTCATACCTTATAGAAAAATTAACTGAAAATGTGTGACATTAAAAGTAAAACTGTAAGACTTTAGAAAAAATAGGAGGATATCTTTGCCTATGGCTAGGCAAAGACTTGATACCAAAAGTATGATTAATAACCAAATTTGATAAACCAGACCTCATGAAATTGAAAAACTTTGGCTCTGCAAAACTACTACAAATTATAAGACATTAAGGAGAGAAACTGAAGAAGACAAATAAATGGAAAGATAGTCCATGTATGTGTATTGTAAGAATTAACATTGCTAAAATGTTCACACTACCCCAATCAATCTGATTCAATAAAATCCTTATCAGAATTCCAGTGGCATTTTTTACAGAAATAAAACAATCCTAAAATTTGTATGGAACCACAAGACTCCAAATAGCCAAAGTAATCTTGAGAAAGAACAAAGCTGGAGGCATCATGCTCCCTGATTTCAAACTCTATTATGAAGCTACAGTAATGAAAAAAGTATGGTACAGAGACAGATAAATGGAAGAGACTAAAGAACCCAGAAATAAATCCACATGTACACAATTAATTTACAAAAAAGGAGTGAAGAACATGCAATGATGGAAAGGACAGTCTCTTCAATAAATGGTGCTGGGAAAACTGGACCACCCATTGAAGAGAGTGAAACTGGACCACTATCTTACACCATACACAAGAATTAACTCAAAATAGATTAAAGAACTGAATGTAAGACCTGAAACCATAAAACTCCTAGAAGAAAATATAGGTGACAAGCTCCTTCACAATTTTTCTAATCTGACACCAAGAATAAAAGCAACAAAAGCAAAAATAAACAAGTGGGACTACATGAAACTAAAAAGCTTCTGCACAGCAAAGGAAACAATCAACAAAATAAAAAATGTAACTTACTAATAGAAGAAAACTTTTGAAAATCATGTATCTGATAAGCAGTTAATAACCAAAATATAAGAAGACCTGAGACAACTCAACAGCAAAAAACACAAACAATCCAATTAAAAATGTGCATAAGATTTATATAAACATTTCTCCAAAGAAACACAGCTGACCAACAGGTACATGAAAAAAATATTCAACATCATTATCTGGGAAATGCAAATCAAAACCACAATTTTGAGATACCACCTCACACCTGTTAGAATGGCTAGTATCGGGCGCCTGGGTGGCTCAGTGGTTAAGCGTCTGCCTTCGGCTCAGGTCATGATCCCAGAGTCCTGGGATCGAGTCCCACATCGGGCTCCCTGCTCGGCAGGAAGCCTGCTTCTCCCTCTCCCACCCCCCTGCTTGTGTTCCTGCTCTTGCTATCTCTCTCTCTGTCAAATAAATAAATAAAATCTTTAAAAAAAAAAAAAAAAAGAATGGCTAGTATCAAAGACAGAAACAACATGTGTTGGTGAGGATGTGGAGAAAGGGAACCTTCGTGTACTGCTGGCGGGCATGCAAACTGGGGCAGCCACTGCAGAAAACAGTATGGAAGTTCTTCAAGAAATGAAAATTGAAATACCATATGACCCAGCAATTCGACTTCTGGATTTATCCCCCATAAAAGCACTAATGCAAAAATATTTGCACCCCCGTGTTCAATGCTGCATTACTTACAACAGCCAAGATAAGGAAACCGTGTCCACTGATGGTTGAAGGGCTAATGAAATCTTGGGATTTGAGTGTATGTGCACATGTGTGCATAAATGTGGCAACATGGATCGACTTTGAAGGCATTATACCAAGTGAAATAAATCAGAGGAAGACAAATACTGTATAATTTCTCTTATATGTATAATCTTTAAAAAAAGAAAGGAAAGAAAAGCTCATAGATACAGAGAACAAATTGGTGGTTGCCACAGGCAGGTAGTGAAGGGTAGAAAAAATAGATGAGGGGATCAAGAGGTTAAAAAATTAAAAATTAAAAAAAATATATTCTGGACCCCCTCCCTTTGGAAAAAAAACCTCTCATTAAGACACGGAAAAGATATAGACTAGAAGAGAATATTTGCAAATAACAAAGCCTACAAAAGTATATAGAAATATGTATTTTTGAAAAAAAACTCAAAACAATAGTAACATATCAAACAAACCAATTAGAAAATGGGCAAAAGATATCAACAGACATTTCACCAAAGAGGGTGTACAGATGGTAGATATGCTCATAAATTATGTTCAACGTCCATAGACATTAGAAAAACACTAATGAAAACCACAATGAAATATCACTTCACACCCATTAAAATGGTTACGTTAAAAGATAATGACACCAAATACCAGAGAGGACATAAGAGAAGCTGCTGGTCAGAACGTAAACCGGCAGAGCCACTGTGGCAAAGAATTTGCCAATTTCTTGTAAAACTAATATGTAACTACCACACTTTGGACATTTATCCCACAGATATAAAAACCTGTATCTACACAAAAAACTGTACACACAAGGTTCATAGCAGCTTTATATGTTATAGCCCCAAGCCTCAAACAATCCAGATGTTCTTCAGTGTGTGAGGCGTTAAACAGATGTGACACATCTATACTGCGGAATACAGCTCAGAATAAAGAGAATGAATGATAAATGCACACAACAGTGTAGATGAATTTCCAGAGAATTAAGTCAAATGAAAAAAGCCAATCCCATGAAATTATATACTATATTCCTGTACTTATATAATAATTTGGAAATGATGAAGTTATAGAATTGGAGAAGAATGTGGTTGTCAGTCATGATGAGGTGGTAAGAGGGAAATGGGTTGAGTCTAAAAGGAGAACCCAGGGGCGCCTGGGTGGCTCAGTCGGTTAAGCATCTGCCTTTGGCTCAGATCATGATTCCAGGGTGCTGGGATGGAGCCCTGCATCAGGCTCCCCGCTCAGTGGGGAGTCTGCTCCTCCCTCCCCCTCTGCCCCTCCACCCCGGCTTGTGCTCTCTCTCTCTGTCTCTCAAATAAATAAGTAAAACCTTTAAAAAAGGGGGGAAAAAAAAAGACAACCCAAAGTATACTTCTGTTGCTATGTATCTTTTTTTTTATTATTATGTTAATCCCCATACATTACATCATTAGTTTTTGATGCAGTGTTCCATGATTCATTGTGTGTAACACCCAGTGCTTGAGCAATTCAGTACGTGCCCTCCTCAATACCCATCTTTTATTTTATTTTATTTTATTTTATTTATTTATTTGAGAGAGAGAATGAGATAGAGCATGAGAGGGGGGAGGGTCAGAGGGAGCAGCAGACTCCCTGCTGAGCAGGGAGCCCGATGTGGGACTCGATCCCAGGAATCCAGGATCATGACCTGAGCCGAAGGCAGTCACTTAACCAACTGAGCCACCCAGGCGCCCCTCAATACCCATCTTAACTGCAGCAGTGGATACAGGAGAACACACCTCTGACAAAACTTAAGAGAATTAAATACACACACACACACACACACACACACACACAAAGGAGTACTATAAAATTGGAGGAATCTGATTAAGATTGGTGTACTATATAAACTTAGTATCTTGGCCTGATTATGTACTATATGTTCACAAGACGTCACTATGGGGGGAAGCTGAGTAAAGTATACATGGGATCTCTGAATTATATTTTGCAACTATACATGAATCTACAATTACCTTGAAATAAAAAGTTTAATTAAAAAAACACAAGCCATGGGTAGCTCAGTCGGTTAAGTGTCTGACTCTTGATTTTGGCTCAGGTCACGATCTCAGGGTCATGAGATCGAGCCCCACGTCAGGCTCCATGCTCAGCTCTGAGTCTGCTTGAGATTCTTTCTCTCTCTCTCTCTGCCCCTCCCCCCACTTGCCATAAATAAATAAATAACAAATAAATAATAAATAAAATCTTTTAATAAAGAAATAAAATAAAAAATAAAAAAAACCCAGGCCAACCAAATAAATATATGCAACTTTTTTTTTTCTAGGTATTAAGGAAAGATCTCAGAAAAAAATTAAACCGGAAAAAATCACAACTCAAAAAAAAGGTGGTAAATCTCACTGTAACAACAATACTTGAAACTTCTGGAGTATAAACAACATCATAGTGAGAGAGGCAGAAGCTACTGCAATATGATAAAGAAAGGTTTGGTATGCAGACTGGTAAGACCCTATAAATTACTGAGAAAAAGACAAACCACCCGAAAGGAAAATGGCATCAAAACTGAAAAGGCAATGTAATCTACTAGGTAACAAAAATACTTTTAAATGCTCAAATTTATTAATTAAGGATGGGCATATTGAAGGAATGAGTCACCATACATCCATGATATTGCCATATTTAAATCTGATAGTAATTCTGGGTGTTATGTTATTTTTGATACTTTCTAAAATTTTAAACAGTTCATATATAAAAATGTAATGTAATTATAAGTGAATTCAGTTCTTCTAATTCAGGGAAGCTTGCTCAGCACAAGCCAAACAGAAACCAACAGAAAAAGTACCTTATAAAAGATGTTTTCATATACTATGGCAGGGATATAAATCGGTCCACTCTTTGTAGGTAAACTGGCAGAATCTATCAAAAATAACACTGAATATTCTGTAGAAGATTCTACCTTATAGAATTCTTCTTACAGAAATACTAACAATTTACTTTCCATAACACAAAAATACGTGTGTATCTTGTGGTGAGCATAGCATAAAGTTTAAAGTTGTTGAATCACTATGTTGTACAGCTGAAACTAATGTAACATTGTGTGTGTCAGCTATACTAAAAAAATAAAAATAAAAATGCCATTTATATACCAAATGAATATACTAAAGAACTTATGTTTAAAAAGATAAAAAGGGATCTGATTGGCTTTTGTGCCTTTGTAACATAAGTTAACTTTAAAGTAAGAACACCAAGTCCGGAATCAGAATTGCTAGACTCACATCTGAGTCTGCCCGCATTCTCACACCGTGGCCCTGACCGAGTCACTTAACCCCCCTGCGCCTCAGTGTTTGTACACAGAACACAGCAGTATGTACTACACCGTCTGTTGTGGGGATTAAATAAAGTGAATACAAATAAAGCACTTCTGACTATGCCTTGCAGAAGCACTAGGTGCGTTTCATGGTTATCAGAATTACATGTAAAAACACAGATTAGCTATGCTCATCGTTACTACAGACTAGCGTTCATTTTAGGCACTGCTACGACTGTCAGCTTATGTGAATACACCCCCATCAGAGATTATATTGGCTACAGACAAGACCCATGAAATAACAAGATGGAGAAACTGCTGAACAAAAGTGAAGTGTGACCGATTCAAAAGTTTAAACAAATTTTTGTCTAAGAATAGAGTTAATACAATTTCTCATAAAAAAAATTATGTCTTGGGGCGCCTGGGTGGCTCAGTCGGTTAAGCGTCTGCCTTCGGCTCAGGTCATGATCCCGGGGTCCTGGGATCAAGCCCCGCATCGGGCTCCCTGCTCAGTGGGAAGCCTGCTTCTCCCTCTCCCACTCCCCCTGCTTGTGTTCCCTCTCTCGCTGTGTCTCTATCAAATAAATAAAATCTTTAAAAAAAAAAAATTATGTCTTTCTTTGGATATATGGGATAGTGTTTTTTCAGTGACCAAAAATTATCAGAAAACGACTAATAATTCTGCCATTTGTTCTGTAAGTCAGCTGTGACAAGGATGGTACATTAGTTTCCTATTGCTACCATAACAAATCATCACCAATGTAGTGGCGTAAAATGGCACAAATTTATCATCCTGCCATTTTGGAAATCAGAAGTCCAAAGTGAATCTTACAAGGCTAGAATCAGAGTGTTCCTTCTGGAAGCTCCAGGGGAAACTCCATGTCTGCCATCATCAGCTTCTAGAGGCCTCCTGCACTCCCTGGCTTTATGGCCCCTCCTCCATCCTCAAAGAAAACTCCTGAGACCTCTCCTTCCACCATGACGTGTCCTTTATCTGCCGCTGACCCTTGCGCCTCCTCTTATAAGGACCCTATGATTACCCTGGGCCTACTCCGCTTCCTTAGGATACTCTCTTCTTGTTGAGATCCCTACCTTCTTTTTCTAATTTTTTTATTCTAATGTTAATCCCCATACATCATTAGTTTTAGATGAAGTGTTCCATGATTGTTTGTGCATAACACCCAGT
>NW_023270498.1:4028141-4126674 GCF_011800145.1 Mirounga leonina
GCTTTGCTTTTCAACATTCCTCTGGCTATGTGGGGTCTTTTCTGGTTCCATACAAATTTTAGGATTATTTGTTCCATTTCTTTGAAAAAAGTGGATGGTATTTTGATGGGGATTGCATTGAATGTGTACATTGCTCTAGGTAGCATTGACATCTTCACAATATTTGTTCTTCCAATCCATGAGCATGGAACATTTTCCATTTCTTTGTGTCTTCCTCAATTTCTTTCATGAGTATTTTATAGTTTTCTGAGTACAGATCCTTTGTCTCTTCGGTTAGATTTATTCCTAGGTATCTTACAGGTTTGGGTGCAATTGTAAATGGGATCGACTCCTTAATTTCTCTTTCTTCTGTCTTGTTGTTGGTGCATAGGAATGCCAGTGACTTCTGTGCATTGATTTTATATCCTGCCACTTTACTGAATTCCTGTATGAGTTCTAGCAGTTTTGGGGTGGAGTCTTTGGGGTTTTCCACATAAAGTATCATATCATCTGCCAAGAGTGAGAGTTTGACTTCTTCTTTGCCGATTTGGATGCCTTTGATTTCTTTTTGTTGTCTGCTTGCTGTGGCTAGGACTTCCAATACTATGTTGAATAGCAGTGGTGATAGTTCCTGCCATGCTCCTGACCTTAGGCGGAAAGCTCTCAGTTTTTCCCCATTGAGAATGATATTCACTGTAGGTTTTTCATAGATGGCTTTTATGATATTGAGGTATGTACCCTCTATGCCTATACTCTGAAGAGTTTTGATCAAGAAAGGATGCTGTACTTTGTCAAAAGCTTTTTCTGCATCTATTGAGAGGATCATATGATTCTTGTTCTTTCTTTTGTTAATGTATTGTATCACATTGATTCATTTGCGGATGTTGAACCAACCTTGCAGCCCGGGGATAAATCCCACTTGGTCGTGGTGAATAATCCTTTTAATGTACTGTTGGATCCTATTGGCTAGTATTTTGGTGAGAATTTTTGCATCCATGTTCATCAGGGATATTGGTCTGTCATTCTCCTTTTGGATGGGGTCTTTGTCTGGTTTTGGGATCCAGGTAATGCTGGCCTCATAAAATGAGTTTGGAAGTTTTCCTTCCATTTCTATTTTTTGGAACAGTTTCAGAAGAATAGGTATTAATTCTTCTTGAAATGTTTGGTAGAATTCCCCTGGGAAGCCATCTGGCCCTGGACTTTTGTTTGTTGGGAGATATTTGGTGACTGCTTCAATTTCCTTAGTGGTGATAGGTCTGTTCAGGTTTTCTATTTCTTCCTGGTTCAGTTTTGGTAGTGGATACATCTCTAGGAATGCATCCATTTCTTCCAGGTTATCTAATTTGCTGGCATAGAGTTGCTCATAATAGGTTCTTATAATTGTTTATATTTCTTTGGTGTTAGTTGTGATCTCTCCTCTTTCATTCATGATTTTGTTGATTTGGGTCATTTCTTTTTGATAAGTCTGGGCAGGGGTTTATCAATCTTGTGAATTCTTTCAAAGAACCAACTCCTAGTTTCGTTGATCTATTCTACTATTCTTTTAGTTTCTATTTCATTGATTTCTGCTCTGATCTTTATTATTTCTCTTCTCCTGCTGGGTTTAGGCTTTATTTGCTGTTCTTTCTCCAGCTCCTTTAGGTGGAGGTTAGGTTGTGTACTTGAGAACTTTCTTAATTTCTTGAGAAAGGCTTGTATTGCTATATACTTTCCTCTTAGGACTACCTTTGCTGCATCCCAAAGATTTTGAATACTTGTGTTTTCATTTTCTTTGGTTTCCATGTATTTTTTTAATTCTTCTTTAATTTCCTGGTTGACCCATTCACTCTTCAGTAGGATCCTCTTTAGCCTTGATGTATTTGAGTTCTTTCCGACCTTCCTCTTGTGATTGAGTTCTAGTTTCAAAGCATTGTGGTCTGAAAATAGGCAGGGAATGATCCCAATCTTTCGGTACCGGTTGAGACCTGATTTATAACCTAGGATGTGATCTATTCTGGAGAATGGTCCATGGGCACTAGAGAAGAATGTGTATTCCGTTGCTTTGGGATGGAATGTTCTGAATATGTCTGTGAAGTCCATTTGGTCCAGTGTGTCATTTAAAGTCTTTATTTCCTTGTTGATCTTTTGCTTAGATGATCTGTCCATTTCAGTGAGGGGGGTGTTAAAGTCCCCCACTATTATTGTATTGTTGTCGATGTGTTTCTTTGCTTTTGTTATTAATTGCCTTATATAATTGGCTGCTCCCATGTTAGGGGCATAGATATTTACAATTGTTAGATCTTCTTGTTGGATAGATTCTTTAAGTAGGATATAATGTCCTTCCTCATCTCTTATTACAGTCTTTGGTTTAAAATCTAATTTGTCTGATATAAGGAGTGCCACCCCAGCTTTCTTTTGGTGTCCATTAGCATGGTAAATGGTTTTCCACCTCCTCACTTTCAATCTGGGGGTGTCTTTGGGTCTAAAATGAGTCGCTTGCAGACAGCATATCCATGGGTCTTGTTTTTTAATCCAGTCTGATAGCCTGTGTCTTTTGATTGGGGCATTGAGCCCATTTACATTCAGGGTAACTATTGAAAGATAGGAATTTAGTGCCATTGTATTGCCTGTAAGGTGACTGTTACCGTATATTGTCTGTGTTCCTTTCTGGTCTATGTTGCTTTTAGGCTCTCTCTTTGCTTAGAGGACCCCTTTCAAGATTTCCTGTATGGCTGGTTTTGTGTTTGCAAATTCCTTTAGTTTTTGTTTGTCCTGGAAGCTTTTTATCTCTCCTTCAATTTTCAATGACACCCTAGCTGGATAGAGTATTCTTGGCTGCATATTTTTCTCATTTAGTGCTCTGAATATATCCTGCCAGTCCTTTCTGGCCTGCCAGGCCTCTGTGGATAGGTCTTTTGCCAATCTAATGTTTCTACCCTTGTAGGTTACATATCTCTCCTCCCGAGCTGCTTTCAGGATTTTCTCTTTGTCTCTGAGACTCGTAAGTTTTACTATTAGATGTCGGGGAGTTGACCTATTTTTATTGATTTTGAGAGGGGTTCTCTGTGCTTCCTGGATTTTCATGCCTGTTTCTTTCCCCAAATTAGGGAAGTTTTCTGCTATAATTTGCTCCATTATACCTTCTGCCCCTCTCTCTCTTTCTTCTTCTTCTGGGATCCCAATTATTCTAATGTTGTTTCGTCTTATGGTATCGCTTATCTCTCGAATTCTGCCCTCGTGATCCAGTAGTTGTTTATCTCTCTTTTTCTCAGCTTCTTTATTTTCCATCATTTCATCTTCTATATTACTGATTCTCTCTTCTGCCTCATTTATTCTAGCAGTTAGCCCCCCCATTTTTGATTGCACCTCATTAATAGCCTTTTTGATTTCTACTGGGATTTTAGCTCTTTTACTTCTCCAGAAAGGGTTTCTCTAATAACTTCCATATTTTCTTCAAGCCCAGCTAGTATCTTTAAAGTGATGATTCTGAACTCTAGATCTGACATCGTACTAATGTCCGTATTGAGTAGGTCCCTGGCAGTCGGTACTACCTCTTGTTCTTTTTGTTGAGGTGATTTTTTCCATCTTGTCATTTTGTGCAGAGGAGAATAGATTAATGAGAGAACAAAATGCTAGCAGAGTAACAACGTCCCCAGAAAATATACTCTAAACAAAACAGAAAAGACCTGAAGCAGTGGAAAAAGAAATGGAAAAAAGAGAAAAAAGATAAAGATAAAAACAAACAAAAACAAACAAAACAGAACAACAACAAAAAAAACCAGAATGTGATCAAATATGATCAGGCTGGTATATATATCAGTGCCACACACTAGATTTGGAGTGTATTTTGGTCTTTTAGAAGAAAGTGCCTCCCAAAATTTTAAAGAAAGAAAAACTTATATATATACAAAAATAAGGGTTGATATGATGAAGGGATGGAATATGACTGTAAAGATGGAAATTATAAAAAAATTTATAAAAGGAATTGATAAGAAGTTGTTTGAAAAAAGAAAGAAGAGGATTTAAAAAAAGAAAAAAGAAAATAAATGGGAGAGAATGTGATCAGGCAGGGGAGTAGAAAAAACCATATACTAGAGATTTAGGGTATATTTTGATTTGTTAGAAGAAACTATCTCAAAATTTTAAAGAGAGAACAACTTATATATATATATGCCAAAAATATGGGTAACTACTATGAAGGGATAGAATAGGATGCTAAAAATGAAAAATAAAAATGTTTTTTTAAAAAAAGGGATTGATATGATGTTGGTTGAAAAAGGGAAAAAGAAAAATTCAAAAAGAAATAATAAGACAAAAAGACAGTTAAAAAAATATTAACTTTAAAAGACTAAAGAATCATGGTAAAAAAGCCGTGAATTCTATGTGCAGTATTCCCCTAGCGCTGGAGTTCTGCCGTTCTCATTGATCGGTACACTTGGTCTTGGCTGGCTGTTCTCGCTGATCTTCTGGGGAGGGGCCTGTTGCCGTGGTTTCCAAATGTCTTTGCCGGAGGCGGAAATGCCCCGCCCTTGCCCGGTCCGGGCTAAGTAATCTGCTTGGGTTTGCTCTCAGGAGCTTTTGTTCCCTGCAAGCTTTCCGTACAGCTTTGCAGGCGGAGAGTGAAAACTGTGGCCTCCCAATCTCCACCCTGGAGGAGCCAGAACTCGGGGCCCCGCTCCTCAGTGAGCCCCCAGAGAAAAGCCGTCAGTCACTCCCGTCTCCCTGGTCTCCGGCCTCACTCCGTGCTCACCCGGCCTGTGACCGCGCGTTTCTATCTCTGGCACCCGACCCCGCGTGGAGTCTCCAAACCCAGCAGATCCCTGCGGTGCACTCCCGCGCAGCTCCTCCCCGGGGAGGAACGTGAGTCTCCCCTGATCTGCCGCTTGTTGGATCCCTGCTGGAGGAGCAGGGGCCCGACTGGGCCACGGATCATGGTTTATGGCAACCCCGAGCTGAGAGCCCGCGCCCGGGCTCCGCCTCTGCAGCCGGCTTCCCTGCTCCGTTACCTGGGAGCTCTGCCACACTCAGGCACCCCCGGTCTTTCTGTGACCCCGAGGGTCCTGAGTCCACACTGTCCCGGAGGGTTCCACCCCCCGCTTAGCCACCAGAGTGACGTCCCTCGGCGGAGCAGGCTTTCAAAAGTTCCGATTTTGTGCTCCGCGGCTCTATCACCTGCCAGAAGCGGCCCACGGAGGCCCCTCCCCCGCCGTCTAGCCTCCCGAATATCGCCTGGGATTCACTTCTCCGCATGTCCTACCTTCCAGAAAGTGGTCGCCTTTCTGATGAGAGAGTTGTTGCTCTTCTTTTCTTTGATCTCCTGTTGAGCTGGTAGGTGTTCAGAATGGTTTGATCCCTATCCAGCTGAATTCCTGAGAGGAGACGAAATCCAGGTCTCCTACTCCTCCGCCATCTTGCTCCGCCCCCAGATCCCTACCTTCTTGATATGGGCAGAGTCCCTTCTGCCGTTGTGAGATAGCACATTCACAGGTGCTGGAGATCAGAGAGGTGCACAGGGGAGGGCCGCTACCCTCTCTGCCGCACGTGGGCCGCCCCGGTCAGAGGGAACTTACAAGCCACCTTTGCTCCGGCTGTTCTCCTGGCCACTCCATTATCCACCCAGGTCTCCCAATCTCAAACTTCCAGAGATCAAATTGCTTTTAGAAAAGGATTTTACAGTGGCATTTCATGCTCCTGTCTGGGGGGTGGGCAGCGTGCCATCAAGCATGAAACTCAGAATTTAAAAGCAGTACAGGCTGTAATATTGTAATAATTTGAAAACACGATTTCCATAACCCCCATTTTCATTCATCAGCTTAAAACTATGTGTTCCTGTCAACTTTCCCTTGAAAAAAACAAGACCTGCCCTCACCACTAACACTTTACAGGGAACTTTGTAAAACACAGGCAAGCAGGAATTTTTCTTTAATTAGAAGACTAAAAATGACAAAGTGCCTTTAAGACAAACCTAAAGATATTAAAATATTTGAAAACATCAAGAAATGTTAAAATACAACTAAATGTACTTCTTACCATATATAACATATTTTAGTTCAAGATTTTTAACAATTTCTTCCACAGTCGGTTTATACTCCAGGAAACATGTGTACACTCCACTCATGCCCTCCTCAAAGTTCTGGAATATAAGGCTTCCTGTGGATGTGACTTGTGCAGTGCTGTTCTCTAATAAAGGAATAAGATACAGTATTTAGTTGCTTAAATGACATGACACTGAGATAAAATGACAAAGTATTTTCTTAACAGAGTCAAACCACCAAATTTACCTACAGAATCACTGAAAGGAGTTGGAGGCATAACTAGTCATTGCGTCAACTGTTGACAGCAGGTACCAGGATGACCTTCTTAATGTCTGATTTTTACTAACCAGAGTTCACCAACTGCCTAAGCAGTAAGAGACTAACAATTACATGTACTTAATGCACTTCTGATCTCCTTGCATTGACGTGGGCACTATCAGATATTCATAGATGTATGAAAACAGTAGATATCTGCATACGCTATGAAGTAATTATGTATATATGTATTTTATGGATAAGCTATGCCTTCCTGCCTTCCGTAAGCTTACAAACTACAAACTACATGAGAAAGGGAGGAATGCACCCAGAACAAAGGCTAACCCAAGATACTCAACCTTAAGGAGTGCTCAAGAAAGAAAACAGAAGATCAGATCACTGGACCTGTCCAAAGTCACACAAGCACAGAGTTGCAGCTTGAGAGTTAGGACCGGATGTAAGAGCCCTTTTGACTTCCACGTGTTTCACTACTTCAGTATCACACTGGGAGAAAGCTATGCTATGTAATGGGAAAGAGGGTGGTGTCCAGGCTTCAGACGTGGGATTTAGATATGTCTTTCTTTCTCATGAACTGTGTAAACCTCGGGTAATCCCTTAATCCTTCTGAAGTCCAGTTCCTTCATTTGTGAAACAAAGAACCATAATACACGATAGCATTACCTCCCAGGATTGTTTTCCTGTGATAAATACAACAACCGTTAAAGTACTTGAAAAAGATACAAATCCTTAAGCAATTCAAGTTGTCATTCTGAAAGTTCATAACCAGTTTTGCATTTGAAAATCATTGTATTAAAACTCACACAATAATTTAACATGGCATTCATTACGATGGAAAGCATTATCCTAGCAAATGCTTATCCCTTCTACTTTAAGTAAATAACTTATTATAAATTTCAAGTTGAGATATATTTTGAATAAATTTATTTCCTCAAAATAAGACAAAAGATGAATGTTCTTAGGAAATTTTCATTATTAATTTGTTCAATAAAAATGTGCTGGGTTTCTAGTACATGCCAAGCTCTACTTCAGATACTGAAGGAGAAATAGATAGATGGATATATTCTCCCTCAAGGATTTTACATAGAGTATTATGCCTTAAGAATTCCCATTTCTGGGGCGCCTGGGTGGCTCAGCCATTAAGCATTTGCCTTCGGCTCAGGTCATGATCCCTGGGTCCTGGGATAGAGCCCCGCATCGGGCTCCCTGCTCCGTGGGAAGTCTGCTTCTCCCCCTCCCACTCCCCGTTTGTGTTCCCTCTCTCGCTGTGTCTCTCTCTGTCGAATAAATGAAGATCTTTAAAAAAAAAAAAAAAAAAAGAATTCCCATTTCCATATCCTGGATGAAGCTGAAAAAAGGGTTATAAATTGGGACTATGTTTATACTGCAATCCCTATTTCTTCATGAGTATTTTTTGATGAAAGATTACATATTTATCATAACATGTCTCTTTTCTAAAACAGATTAAGAAGTTTTCAAATGTTTGCTATATATTTCAGCAGAGACAAACACTTGATAGTAAATACGGTAAAAGGTGTCCATATAAGTCAGTCAAAAAAGAGATATGCCGGGGCGCCTGGGTAGCTCAGTCATTAAGCATCTGCCTTCGACTCAGGTCATGATCCCAGGGTCCTGGGATCGAGCCCCGCATTAAGACTCCCTGCTCCACGGGAAGCCTGCTTCTCCCTCTCCCACTCCCCCTGCTTGTGTTCCCTCTCTCACTGTCTCTCTCTCTAATAAATAAATAAAATCTTTTAAAAAAAATAATAGAAAAGAAGAAGAGATATGCCATACGATTTCACTCATAACATGGAATTTAAGAAACAAAACAAATGAGTATAGGGAAAAGGGAAGAGAGAGAGAGAGAGAGAGAGAGAGAGAGAGAGAGGGGCAAACCAAGAAAGATTCTTAACTCTACAGAACAAACTGACGGTCACCAGAGGGGAGGTAGGTGGGGAGATGGATGAAATGGGTGAGGGATTAGTGCACTTGTGATGAGCACTGGGTTTTGTATGGAAGTGTTGAATCACTAAATTGTACACCTGAAACTAATACTACACTGTATGTTAACTGGAACTTAAATAAAAACTTAAAAAATAATGAAGAGTTCATACCCATTCTTCTCAAACTATAAAGAAAAAAAAAGTGCCCACAGATTTTAAATACCATGATGTCAATGAGGCTATGCATTCTTGGCAATAATTTGTAATGAAATTTTCCCAATCCAAAAGTATCAATTAATAAGTGCATTAATACATATTTGAATGCCTACTACAATGCTAAATATTAGGACGGCCAGAAAAGCAAGTAGCATATGATACATAATAAAACACCCTCTCAGTTTCTTATTTTAAAAAAATTAAAAGTGGCACACTTGAAAAGATACCCAGAGGATTTCACAGCCAAGAGAAAAAGCCATTCTATAACACCACTTAAAAAATGACTTTTAAGTAACTAAGTTTGAATGGAAATTTCATGATGCCAAGGGATATTACTATAACAACTCATACAACAGCAGATAGTCAGTGAATAATTGAATTAGTACTTCTTTCTCTACAACTTAGCTTGATCATCTAAGAATTCAGAGTTGGACTGGATTGCCCGAAGTCCATGTCTTAGAGCTCTAAAATTACATGGTAAAATTTAAGTACAATTTCACTACAACTTACTATTTTTAAAAATAGGCTTACACTTTTGGTTTCTGCTCAGATATCGAAGTTGACTATGAGAACATCAATCCCACTATTACAATAAGGAAAAAGACAAACCGTCAATTAACAACTTTTCTTGAGCCTATCAAAAGATCACGGTGGGAAGGCACCCAACAAACCTGAAATCTGGGGACAGTGACCTATAAATAGAACGAGGACCCAAGCATTTAAGAAGACTCAGCTAAGAGTTTGCAGTGAATTGCTAAAAGCCAAGTGTCAACAAGTGTGAACATGTGAGGCTTCTGAGGACCACAGATACTACGGTGGAAGAAGGCGGGGGTGTTACACCCTCTTACAGGCCCTACCTTCAGCAACAACTGAGCGATCAAATGGGAGGTGAGGGGAATCTTGAGCAAGACTCCCATTGGGTTCTGGCTAGAGGAGGGGCCCCAGCAACCCTTTCAAAAGTCTACCCACACCCCTTTCCCCCACTTTCTGGTAAGGAACAATGCTTTAATCTAGAGGGAGAGAAGGAACAAAAATAGTCACCTGGGGCACTGTGGAAACTTGGTACCACTAGGGAAGGAAACAGGAAGGGAAAAAAAGAGCTTCATTCTTGAAGAAGAGTTAGCAAGAAGTCACTAGGCCAACACTAAAGCTGGAGAAGGGGTTAGAGCATTTGTGATGGCCACCCCCCCACCACAAGACCCAGGGATGCCATACTTGCCAAAAACTAAGCTTAACCAAACATCAAAGACCGGCCCTCTCCCTCAACTACCCATCAGTAATAAGAATCTAGTAAAAATGCAGTGCAATCAAATTAGAAGAACTGCAAGAAAGAGATTCTTTCCAGATAATTTTTTTTTTTTTTAAAGGGGAAACCAAAGCCAAGGAAAGATTAGACATTGGGGAACAATAACTTCTCATGAATCAGCCTACACCTAAAACTATCTTTTAAGTTATCTGAAGCTTTCAATAATCACTACAACAACCAATATTAAACCTAGACAAATTCTTGACTAGATTAACACAAACTCATAATACTAAAGACAAAATACTATTTTAAAATATATATTTTATTTATTTGAGACAGAGAGTGTGTGTGCAAGAGAGAGAGAATACATGAGCAGGGGCAGAAGGAGAAGAGCAGCAGACTCCCCTGCTGAGCAGGGAGCCCGATGCGGGGCTCAATCCCAGAACCCTGGGATGACCTGAGCCGAAGGCAGACACTTAATTGACTGAGCCACCCAGGCGCCCTGACATAACACTATTTTTAAAAAGGTGTTGATCTCAAAACATAAAAATACTTACTATCTACTGTCTTATTCAAGATGTCCAACTTTAACAAAAAATTAGAAGGCTAGAAAAGAAGTGGCACATTTCCAAAATGCCAAACAATATATAGAGGCAGACTCTTAAATGACAAAGAGATCACAAATATTAGACAGTTAATTTAAAATAACAGTGACAGGGGCGCCTGGGTGGCTCAGTTGTGAAGCGTCAGCCTTTGGCTCGGGTCATGATCCCAGGGTCCTGGGATGGAGCCCCGCATCGGGCTCCCTGCTCGGCGGGAAGCCTGCTTCTCCCTCTCCCGCTCCCCCTGCTTGTGTTCCCTCTCTCGCTCTCTCTCTGTCAAATAAATAAAATCTTTAAAAAATAAAATAAAATAACAATGACAAATGTACCAAAAAATTTAATGGAAAACATAGATAATATGCAATACCGGATAGGAGAGATTTCAACAGAGACTGAAACTATAAGAAAGAATTAAATGAAAATGCTAGAACTAATAGCAAAACAAAATGAACAACAACAGACACACACAAAAACCCCACAGTTTCACACAGATGAAGTATTCCTTCTATGGGCTTGTAAAAAGCTTGACAGCTAAGGAAAAAATCAATGAACCTGAAGATAGGTCAAAGAAACAACCCAACCTGAATCACAAAGAGAAAAAAATAAAACACCCGCCACCACCACCACCAAGGAGAAAGAATCCAAGAGCTGTGGAACAATATCATATAGTGTTAAGTCTGTGTCACAGAAATCTCAGGAGAGGAGGGACAGCATGGGACAGAATAAATACTTGAAGACATAATGGCTAAGAATTTTCAAAAATTAATGGCAAATACCAAACTAAATGTCCAAGAAGCTTAGAGAACACTAAGCAGAATAAATATAAAAGACAAAAAAGAGGTATATAATCACTGAAAACGAAAGGCAAAGAAAAAATCTTCAAGTCCGTTAGAAAAAGTGACACAATGTCTACAGAGGGACTGGGATAAGATTACAGCAGACTTCTCATTAGAAAACATGCAAGCAAAAAGAATGCAGAAGGGCATCTTTAGAATGCTGAAAGAAAAAACCTGTCAATCCAGAATTCACAACCAGCACAAGATAAGCAAACTTAACCCAAATCATACAGAAGAAAGAAAATAATAAAAACAAAAACAGAGACCAATGAAATTGAAAACAAAAAATAAGAGAAAAATCAAACCAACAGCTGGTCCTTTGAAAAGACTGATAAAATTGTTAAACCTGTATCCAGAGAGACCAAAAGGAAAGGGAAAGATACAGCCAATATCAAGCAGAATGGAGCACATCATCCAGATCCTGAATATATTAAAGAAAGTATCACAAACTACTTAATGCTCACAAATTCAACAAGTTGAAAGAAGACTCTAAATTGGACAAATTCTTTAAAAGATACAAAATACAGAAACTCACAAAATGGTGAGAAAGGAAAAATCCTATTCCTACCTCATTTAGATTATACCTGTGAACTTTGAAGCCAGACTTCAAGGCACATGATTTCAGGTAAGTACCTTCTTCTCTCAATGCCTGTTTTTTCACATATAAAATGGAGGAAATGACTGTACTTGCTGAAGAAGGCTGCCCAAAAAATTAAATAACTAGTATGTGTATGTGTGGGTGTATTTAGGTACAGGACAAATACAAAAAGAAAAGCTAGGGAATAATACTATAAAAGGTCAGGGTACTGTTTACCTAACAGGGATTTGGGGACAAAAGAATAGGATTTTTAAGTAACTTACTAAGAGGTGCGACAGTCTTGGTAATGGTAGATCTTGACTTGTAGGTTCTAGGATGTTTGTCTTATTGTGTGTCATAACTTGCATATATCTTATATACATTTGTATATATGAACTGCTTCACTCCATAAAAAAATAGTCAGGTAGAATAAAATATAATCTATCATCTCATTAAAAATAAGAGTGTAGTTACAGGGTAAAATTCAACAGATATACATGCATGTGTTTATATATGTTCAGAAAAGTGGGAAGTCCACACACCAGAATGAGTTAAATCATCAGAATGGAAGAAGAGCTGGAGTAAGAGGTACAGGTCTTTGTGCAAAAAATGCATTACATTTGTAAATAAAAAATATTGAAGGAGGGGTGCCTGGGTGGCTCAGCCAGTTGAGCTTCCAAATCTTGATTTGGGGTCAGGTCATGATCTCAGGGTCATGGAATTGAGCCCTGTGTCAGGCTCCATGCTTAGCATGGAGCCTGCTTAGGATTCTCTCTCTCTCCTTCTCCTTCTGCCTCTCCTCTGCCCATGTGCTCTCTGTCTCTCTTAAAAAAAAAAGAGAGAGAGAGAGAAATGGGGAGGGAGTGGGGGCTGAGAGAGAGAGAAGGTGGGGAGAGGGAAGGAGAAAGAGACCAAATCTAAGACTGGTCCCCTATATTTTATAACCCATCTAAACAATCTGGGTATTTCTCTCCAGGAGAATGTGCAAGTAATTACATAATCACATGATTTCATTTGTTCAATTTTAGGAAAACTCACTTTGGAATATTCACAAAAAGATAACTAAGTACAGTGCAGTTTAATCTAGATTCCAAAGAGATTCTCCACTTTTTAAGCTGTAAGAAAATTAGACAACATTTCCAGTTCTTTCTGAAATCATAATGATAGTACAACAAATGAGCTTTAAAACTGGCAGACAGTGAATTATGGTGCGATCATGTACTGCAAACTAAAATGTGATCATGATGTCAGAATACCAGAATTTCCTGAGAATAGTTTTTATAAATAAAAAAACACGGTATTAATATGATTTTATTATAACTACATTTCTGAACATCTATCTTCCATTATGAAAGTGAATAAAATAAATTATTGCTCCTAGTTGAAGGTTTCAAAATTCAATCATATACTATATTTTGCAAGATAAACTACAAGACTGGCATGGCATCTTAGAGAAGAAAATGTTTCAGATTTCAATCTCCAAATCAAAGGAGTGACATTTGTTACAATACAACAATTCAATACTTAGATGCTTCTGTTTTTGAACTGACAGCGTTTTCACACCAAGTGTAAACGTATTTAACAGACGTGTCAGCGTGACATACGTGCTATTACAGAGCAGTAAAGATAAAACCCAGTTACACTTTCAGTACTCGATGTTTTCATACCTGGCCCATGTCACGAATTTATATTAAGTGCACAATCTCTTAGCATCTCCGTTACCGATCTCTGCTAATTCCCTCCTCCTGCATTACCACAGTCAGGCAGAGATATCAGGCTTGATCTTCGCATTTCCCACAAAGCCTAGCGCAATGGCACCCACCAGGCGGTCACTCACTAATTAAGAACTGAGTAATTCACTCTGAAGAACCACGTCACCCAAAGAGAGGAGTACCTCTTTAAACCTTAAGCTACTTTAGAATCAGCATAAATATTATAGAAATATACAGCTGAGATCATTCAAGTATACGAAAATGTGAATTAACATATTACAAAGTAAGTCTATTTCCAATGAACATTTCCTCAGCAAGTGTTGATATGAATATACTGCTTTCCCACAACCAACATAACAAAACAAACGTGTAGGTTTTTGTCCACAGGCACTCTCTCAAAATACCAATAGGATTTAAAGAAGGAAGGAAGGAAGGAAATTTGGTGAATAGAGCAATAAAGAAAACTTCCTCAGAAAGGATGCAAAAATAATTGTTTCATTGAACAGATCTTCAGGATGAAAATTCATTAAGTTGGGTATTTATCAAGGCTGAAAACAAGAACACATAAGCTAATTTATATTTTTTAAATTACGCTGCAAAAACAAACCAGCTTTTAGCAAAAGAAAAATTAGAATAAAACTAAGATCTGCATTTCAAAACAACAAAAGAAGTTGAATAGAGAAAATGATCACATCAGTCATACCAATAGTAATCTCTATGTGGAAAAAAAAAAGTATCTTACTGACAGTAAGATCTTGTTTTCTCAAAACTTTGTTGAAAACTGTAAGGCTACCATTAGATGGGTTTCAAGTCTACCTTCTCCTCTGGATGAACACCTGAGTACCAAGTTCCCTCTTTTGTAAGCACAGCACCAATAATATATTAATACACAATCACTGTCAAACCATGCAGCGTATCTAAAAGCGTGTTTTTAATACTAAAATACTCAATGTTAAATTTAGTCTTTTTTTCCTTAATGGATAATAATATTTAATTCAAGTATAATCCACATGGGTATGGATTTTAGTCAGAAAGAAATATAAGACCAAAAAATGTAAAACTCTAACTACTAATAAAGTCTCAAATTGTCCCAAAGTGGGGCCGTAGAAAAACAAACAAAACCATATTTGTATATCTGTAGCTCAAGGGGTTCATTTGTATTTTTAACAAAAACCAGAATTATATCTGCTTCTTCATACACACTTGACTAAGAAAAGTCTGACTGAGGTAACCAAAATGACTTTATGAACTTTAAAAAAAAGTCACATTTTTGTGGAATATAGCTGCCTAGAGAACTCTACACACACACTGTGAAACTCTCACTCCAAAGGGAAATCAAAAGGGAAAAACTTGAGGAAACAGATACATATATAAGAGATACGAATATTCTCTTTGTTCTGCATATATTTCAGATATATTAATGTAATTATGATAATTGAAACAAAAGCCTACCTGAAATAATTTTTCCTCTTGGCCCATGCCATTGGAATGATGGATCTATCATTTCCGAATTTCGCAGTCGTGGCGTAACACATAACACATGTGGACTCTTTTGATGAAGCATAACATATACTTTCACTGAAAATACAATATTAAAATGTTCCAATAATATTTATATTCTTTCATGCTCTATAATGCCTCACATTTTTGTAGTTCGGGCTGCATGTTTCATAACTTTTCTCTGGGTTATTGCAATTACTTGATGAAAACTAAATTTCTTTGCAGTCCATGTAATAACTAACACTCAAAAGTATATACATGTATTTTATTTGGGGGTGTGTGTATGTCTCAATCTGAAAATAATGCACTGGTCTTTTTATGAAGAGTTCATTATACTAACTTATTTTATTCTCAGAACATTATTTTAATTACAAAGAATTAAGACAATTATAAACTATTGAGACTTTATCTTAGTTTTTCAAAGATACCAAACCTGAAAGGAATCAATAAAATTGTTTAGATTACAGAAATAACAGATTATTCACAATGATGTATTGAACTGAAAAATTATGTAATTAAAAAGTCAATAAATACATGCTATGATTTTAATTACTAAGCATTTTTCCCGCTTTGCTTTATTTTTTTGAACATTTATTTATTTATTTGTGAGAGACAGCATGAGCCGGGGGAGGGACAGAAGGAGAGGTAGAAGCAGACACCCTGATGAGCAGGGAGTCCCTGATGGGGCCTGATCCCAGAGTCCTGGGATCATGACCTGAGCCAAAGGCAGACACCTTCTGAGCCACCCAGGTGCCCCTCTCACTTTGCTTCAAAATTTAAAGAATACTGATCATTAAACAAGCAAAAATAGAGATACAAAAGGAATACAGTAAAGATTCAATTATCTTGAATTTACTCATAAGTAAGCCTTCAGAAAAGGTTCCGGTTAAGTCCTCAATAATTGCAGGCTGACCCTTCATTGATTCACCAAATACAGAGATCCAGTATGTGATCCAGTAAAATAAAAATTGTACTTAAAAATCGAAATTTTTCTTAAGTTTAAAGAGACTGTCTCTCAAGTTTCACCACATAGCATGCCGTTTACTGAATGTAGCTTTTAGACAAATACTCTTTCATAGGTTAAGAAAGTCCCCCTGTATTCTTGGTTATTTGTTTTTATCATTAACTGGTGTTGAATTTTAACAAATTTTTTCCTATACTGAATGAGGTGATCATTTTTTTTTTCTTGAATATTTTAATGGAATGTTTGATAATAGTATTGCTTTTCTAGAATTGCTTTCCTGGAATAATTCTAACTGATCATGCTCTTTTATTTAAATACTGCTAAATTCAGGGGACGCCTAGGTGGCTCAGTCAGTTAAGCAGTCTCAGCTCAGATCATGATCTCATGCGTCATGAGATCAAGCCCCACATGGTGCTTCCACTCAGCGGGGAGTCTGCTTGAGATTGTCTCCCTCTGCCCTTCCCCCCTCAAATGCACTCTCTCCCCCTCTGTCTCTCAAATAAATAAATCTTTTTAAAAAAATAAACAAATAAATAAATACGGTTGGATGCATTTTGCAAATATTATTCCTGGGATAGCTGTACCTATATTCAGAAATACAACTGTGTATAATTTTTATACCATCTTTGTCCTTTTTCAATTTCAGTATCAAAGTTATTTAGAATTTAGTATTATTAAGGAAGGTATCTAAAGTTGTAATAGCCACATAAAATCAACTGGGCAGATTTTCTTTCATAAATTTTCTCTGAAAGAATATGGAAAGTGTTCTTTGTCTTTGGAAAACTGTTTAGCCTGGTACTTTTTTTTTTTTTTGGCAATGGGGAAAAAGGTGAAAAACAAATTTTTGATTATCAATCAGGAAAACATAATTATTATAAAATTTATATTTTATTACAGTTGTTCATTTAAAGTTTATTAACATAAAATTATTCAAAGTATTAAGTTGTAATTTTATAAAGTTCAGCATACTTTTATCAACTCCTGGCATTTTTTTGTACTTCCGTTACTCATGAAACATTTGTCAAAAGCTCACCTACCAACCGTTCCAAAGACAGCTTTTGGTTCCATTAAACCTACTGTTCTTCTCTGATCTCTTTTCTTTCTTTCCTACTTGCTTCAGTTAATTTCCACTTCTTTTTTCTAACTTCTTGGATACGTGTTTATTTTAGACTGTTGTCACTACTCAGCCTGACTTACTGGCTCTTCTGGCATGATCTGTCTGTTACATATCTCCTTACACCTCTTCGCAAACTATTTGCCCTCGGGACGCCAAACTACTCAGACTGCCCTAAGCAGCACACTGAACCGTTCTTCCATGGTTTTACTCGGGCAGGTATCTAAATGCCTCCTCTGTGGCACCTGAGCACGGGTATACCCTTCCTGGTCTGCCCTTCCTCTAGCCTCCACTAACCTCTGTACATATTTAAATCAAAGAAAACATAACTGAACCCAGAAGTTTCCTAATACAAGATCAACACACAGAAGTAAATAATGCCCCTGTACATCAGTAATAATGCATTAAATCATGTAATAAAAAAGAAGGTAACATTTAGAGGACAATAAACAGAAGTTAATTGATAATCAAACAAGGCCACTGTGGGGAATATGCTCAAACTCCAGCGAAAGATATACACAGACCATAATGCCATAATCATGGGAGTGTACACTGTAATTTTAAAGATGCCCACTTATCCTCATGTTGATGTATACAATTAATATAGTTAAAAGTAAACTCCCAGAAGTCTTTTTTTTTGTAGTTCATGTTTATTATTATTTTTTTAATTGAAATCAGTTTCAGGTGCACAACAGTGTTTCGACCAGTCTCTACGCTATGCGGTGCTCAGCACAAGGGTAGCTACCATCCATCACCATACAATGCTTGTACAATACCACTAACTATATTCCATGTGCTGTGCCTTTCATCCCCACGAATAATTCATTCCATAACTGGAAGCCCGTATCTACTACTCCCCTTCACCCATGTTGCTCATTCCCCACACTGTCCTCCCCTCTGGCACCTATCAGTTTGTTCTCTGTATTTATCATGGGTCTATTTTATAATTTAGGCTTAAAGGTTGTAGTTTGAAAACAAAAGCTGTGATATCAGTGAAAATGGCAGAGTAAGGAACTCTAAAAATTATCTCCCTCATAAAGGTAATGCAAAAACTGGCGGAAATCGTCAGGATCAACATTTTCAGAACTCTGGAAATTAATCAAAGACTTGCAGCAACCCATGAAAAACTCATTCAAGAAAAACAACTGAATTTTAGCATGATGGGCTGAATTATGCCTCTCCCCAAATGCATATGTTTGAGCCCTAATCCCCATACTTCAGAATGTGAACATATTTGGACACAGAGTCTTTACAAAAGTAATCAACTTAAGATGAGTAATTAGGGTGAGCCCAAATCCAATGACTGATGTCTTATGAGAGGGGAAAATCTGGACACATACAAATACAGAGGGTACATGATGTGAAGAAACATAGGATGAAGATGGCCACTCAGGAGTCAAGGAAGGAGAACTGGAACAGACCCTTCCCTCACAGCCCTCAGGCAGAATCAACCCTGCCTCCATGATTGAACTTCTGGCTTCCAGAATTGGGAGACAATAAATTTTGTTGTCTAACCCACTCAGTCTCTGGTAAATTGTTACAAGGGCCTGGTGGGCTCTAGCATTGTTAAGTTTCCCCATTCCCATCTCCCTCTTCTCCCTACCCCCCCCCCCCCCCCCCGTCTGCCTTAGCTCTGGTAACCACCATGCCAATCAATGTAAGAACCAGCAGGCTGGCAGCCACTAGAGGGGCAGACAGGGTTGGAGGGACTTCAGTGCCTCCTTCCCAGAGAACTGTCATTATTTGACTTCTCTCGCCCTTTCCAGGAAGATACCACTCACCAAGTCCGTCTTCACTTGATCTAACTCAGAGCACAACCACTGTACAAAACCTTTTCCCAAAGATTATTTTTCAAAAATAATTAGAGGCTTCCATTTAACTTTGTAAATGCCGATGCAGCAGGTAACACCAAGAGGAAAAGCTGGGAACACAAGTCTATAGGAGATTTGAAAAGTTCTAACACATTCCTGGGAAAATAGAAGTCCACATGTATGCATAGAAGGAACACATGCCCAAGACTGAGCACGCTTAGTCAACACAGAATTTAAGTTCTTACCTCTGGCTGAAATTGATGCTCTGCACAGCAGACAGTGAAGGACAAAGTAATCAACTGCCTAGCTCAATGTTTAGAGTATACCACAACAAGCACATAAAGACCCTCAGCAAAGACTAGGAGACTAACTAGTTCCAGGTGTCAAAAACTCTCCACCCAATATCAGCCTAAGCTAACTGAGCAGTGACTTCAGTGGCTACATATGACAAATGACACAGAAATTAAAGAATTAGTTCAGAAAAATCATTAAACATACCAACAATAACAGACACTAACAACATTCATACCTGATTTCCAGAGTTGCTACATTAAATTACTTTAAAAGTCCAGTTTTCAACCAAAAATATGAAACATGCAAAAAAATCAAGAAAGTATTATCATAGGTAAGAAAAAAAGAAAGCAACCAATAGAAATTGCCCCTGAGGAAGCCCAAATTTTGGACTTACTGAACAAATACTTTAAATCAGTTATTTTATTTTTTTAATTTAAATTCAATTAGCCAACATGTAGGACATCATTAGTCTCAGATACAGTGTTCAATAATTTATCAGTTGCATATAATACCCAATGCTCATCACATTATGTGCCCTCCTTAATGCCCATCACACAATTATCCCATTCCCCCACCCACCACCCCTCCAGCAACTGCTTCTTAGAGTTAAGAGTCTCTCATGGTTTTTCTCCCTCTGACTTCCCCTTCAGTTTTCCCTCCCTTACCCTATGATCCTCTACACTGTTTCTTATGTTCCACATATGAGTGAAACCATATAATTGTCTTTCTCTAATTGACTTATTTCACTTAGCCTAATCCCCACCAGTCCCATCCATGTTGATGTAAAAGTTGGATATTCATCCTTTCTGATGGCTGAGTAATATTTCATTGTATATATGAACCACATCTTCTTTATCCATCTGTTGAAGGGCATCTCGGCTCCTTCCAATTTGGCTATTATGGACATTGCAGCTATGAACACTGGGGGGGGGGGTGCAGGTGCCCCTTCTTTTCACTACATCTGTATCTCCGGGGTAAATACCCAGTAGTGCAATTGCTGGGTCGCAGGGTAGCTCTATTTTTAACATCTTGAGGAACCTCCACACTGTTTTCCAGAGTGGCTGCACCAGTTTGCATTCCCACCAACAGTGTAGGAGGGTTCTCCTTTCTCTGCGTCCTCGTCAACGTTTGTTGTGTCTTGTCTTGTTAATTTTAGCCATTCTGACTAGTGTAAGGTGGTATATCATTGCGGTTTTGATTTGAATTTCCCTGATGCCAAGTGATGTGGAGCATTTTTTCATGTGTCTGGTGGCCATTTGTATGTCTTTGGAGAAATGTCTGTTCATATCTTCTGCCCATCTCTTGACTAGATTATTTGTTTTTTGGGTGTTGAGTTTAATAAGTTCTTTATAGATACCATTGACATTTTTCACAGAGCTGGAACAAATAATCCTAAAATTTGTATGGAACCAGAAAAGACCCCAAATAGCCAGAAGAATGTTGAAAAAGAAAACTAAATCAGTTATTTTAAATACGATCAAGAACATTATGTCTAAAGTACTAAAAAAAAAAGTATGAAAATGATTTCTCTCCAAAGAGTATCAATAAAGAGATAGAAGTTAAAAAAAAAAACCCAAAAGAAATTCTGCATTAAAAAGTACAATAACTGAATTGAAAAACTCACTGTAAGAATCAAAAGCAGACCTGAGCAGGCAGAAAAAAGAATCAGCAAACCTCAAGATAGATCAATTTGGGATTATCCAGTCTAAGAAAGAGGAAAAAAGAAAAATAAATGAACAGTACCCAGAGACTTGTGGGAAACCATCAAGCACGCCACTGTATACATAATACAAGTTCCACAGAAGGGTGGAAAGTATAAGAGCACAAAGAATATTTGAAGAAATAATGATAAAACTTCCCCAAACTGATGAAAAGCATCAATCTACACATCAAATAAGCTCAATGAACTCAAACTAGGATAGATTCAAAAGAGAATCACACCTAGACACATCATAATCATCTGTTAAGTCCAAAAAGACAGACTCTGGAAAGCAGCAAGAGAAGCAACTTGTTACATACACATGATCCTCAAATTAGTAGCTTATTTCTCATCAGAAACCATAATGAAAAACAAAGTCTGAATAGACCTGAAGCAAGTAAAGTGACTGAATTAATAATTAAAAATCTTCCTACAAAGAAAAGCCCAGCACCAGGTGAATTCACTGGTGAATTTCACTAAACAAGTAGAAGTCCAATTAACAACACTTCACAAACTCCTAAAAAAAAAAAACAGAAGAGGAGGGAACATGTCCCAACTTGTTCTATGAAGCCACTATTACCCTAAAACCAAAATCAGACAAAGACAACACAAGAAAACTACAGAACAATTTCCCTTATGAATACAGACCTAAAAATCCTCAGAATAGTAACAGCCAATCCTGCAGCATGGAAAAGAATTATGCATCATAATCAACCAGGATTGCATGACTTGTTCAAAATACAAAAATCAATCAATATAATACCAAATTATATCAATAGAACAAAGGACAGAAAACACACAATCATCTCAATGTATGCAGAAAAAGGATTTGACAAAATCCAACACTTCACAATAAAAGCACTCAACAAACTAGGAACAGAAGGGACTTTCTCAATCTGATAAAATTCATCTACAAAAACTCAAAAACTAATGATGTAATGTATGGTGATTAATATAATAATACAAAAAAACCAATTATCTCCATTGTGCTGTGGAAATAAAAATAAAACAATCCTGAAAAGAAAAAAACACCTCACAGGTAGGTCACATTTAATAGCGAAAGACTGAAACCTTTCCTCCCCTCTGAGATCAGAAATAAGACTTTTACCATGTGTGATGATACTGTTACCATCGGTACTGAACTGAAGATTCTAGCTAGAGCAACTGGCAAGGAAAAAAAAACAAAAGGCATCCACATTGGAAAGGGAAAAATAGAACTATATTCAGATGACATGATCTTATATCTAGAAAATCCTAAGAAATAACTCCCCTACCAACTAAAAAAAAAAATAGAGCTAATAAATGATTTAGGAAGGTGACAGAATACAACAACAATTTGAAAAATTCAATTGTATTTTTATATAATAGCAATGAACAATCCAAAACCTAAAATAAAACCGTTCCATTTACAACAACATCAAAAAGAACAAAATATTTAGGAATAAATTTAACAAAAGTGGTGCAAGACTTGTGCAATGAAAGCTATAAAACATCACTGAGGGGAGTTAAAGAAGATCTAAGTACATGGAAAGATACTCCAAGTTCATGAATTGGAAAAGTTAATATGGTTAAGTTGGTAGCACTCCCAAAATTGATCTACACTTCAAGGCAATCCCTACTAAAATCCCAATGGGCTTTTCTGCAGAAATGGACAACCTGATTCTAGCATTAATATGGAGTTGCAAGTGACCCAGCGTAGAGCCAAAACAATCTTGAGAAAGACTGAATATGAAGGACACATACTTAATGATTTCTAAACTTACTTTAAAGCAACAGAAATCAAGACAGCGTGGTACTAGCATAAGGACAGAGACAGAGATCAATGAAATAGAATTTAGAGTCCAAAAAAAAGCCCAAACATCTACCACAAACTGCTTCTCGACAGGGTACTAAGAAAATTCAATAGGGAAAGACAATATCTTGAACAAATGATGCTGGAACAACTGAATATTCACATGCAAAAGAATGAGGTTTGACCTTGATCTTGACCTTGTTTGAAATTAATCCAAAATGGATCAAAGACCTAAACATAAGAGCTAAAACTATGAAATTCTTAGAAAAAATACAGGAGTAAAACTTTATGACTGCTGAATAAGCAGTTGTTTCTGAGATACAGCACCTAACACACCAGTACCAAAGAACAAAATAGAAATTAGACTTTATCAGTTTAAAATGTGTGCTTTTAAGGACACTATCAAAAAAGTGAAAACACATTTATTCATTTGTTTGGTTTCTTAAATTTCGCAAAGTGAAATCATACGGTGTTTGTCATGCTCTGACCTATTTCACTTAGCATAATACCCTCTAGCTCCATCCGTGTCGTTGCAGATGGCAAGACTTCAGTCTTTTTTTTATGGCTGAGTAATACCCCATTGTATATATATATCACATCCTCTTAATCCTTTCATCAAAGATGGACATTTGGGCTGTTTACAAATGAACAAAGGAAAAAAAATAAGGGAGACAAAACAAGAAACAGACTCTTGACTATAGAGAACAAACAGATGGTTACCAGAGGGGAGGTGGGTGGAGGGATGGGAGAAATAGATGAAGGGGATTAGAGCACACTTACCGTGTGTGATGAGCACTAGGTAATGTACAGAATTGTTGAATCACTATATCGTACACCTGAGACTAATATAACACTTCATGTTAACTATGCTAGAACTAAAATTAAAAATTAAAAAAAATTTTTTTTTCAAGTGAAAACACAATCCACAGAATTGGAGAAAATATTTGTAAATCAAGTATCTAATAAGGGTTTGGTATCCAGAATGTATTAAAAATAACTTCCAATAGGGCGCCTGCGTGGCTCAGTCGTTAAGCGTCTGCCTTCGGCTCAGGTCATGATCCCGGGGTCCTGGGATCGAGCCCCGCATCGGGCTCCCTGCTCCGCGGGAAGCCTGCTTCTCCCTCTCCCTCTGCCCCTGCTTGTGTTCCTGCTCTCGCTATCTCTCTCTGTCAAATAAATAAGTAAAAAAAATCTTTAAAAAAAAATAAATAAAAATAAAAAATAACTTCCAATAATAATAAAACCCTCAATTAAAAAATGGGTAAAGGACTTGAACAGACATTTCTGCACAGAAGATACCCAAACGTCCATTAAACACATAAAAAGATCTTAAAAACATCATTAGACATTAGGGAAATGCAAATCAAAACCACTTGAAAATCCACTTCACACACAATAGGATGGCTATAATCAAAAAAGATAAACAGTAACAAATGTTGGCAAGGATGCTGTAAAATTTTAATCCTCATACGTTGCTGATATAAAAGTAAAATAATAAAGGCTCTTGAAGAAATAGTTTGGCAGTTCCTCAAAATGTTAAACACAGAGTTACCCTATGTTCTAAGGTATATATTCAGGAGAACTGAAAACAGATTCACACACAAACTTCTTCAGGAATGCTGGTAACAGCATTGTTCATATAGCCAAAAAGTGTAAACTGCCCCCAAATCCATCAACTGATGGATACACAAGAAGTGGTATATCCATACAATGGATTATTACTCAGCCATAAAATGGAATTATGTGCCCATACACTCTATGCCATGAATAAACCCCAAAACACTATACTAAGTGAAAGAAGCCAAATGCAAAGCACCACATCATGTAGGGATTCCACTTACATAAAATATCCAGAACAGGGAAATTAATAGGGAGAGAAAGTATATTAGTGGTTTCCAGGGGCTGGAGAGTGACCGCTTACTGGGTACGATGTTTCTTTTTGGAGCTATCAAAATGCTGTGGTATTACATAGTGATGGTTGCAAAACCTTGTCAGTGTACTAAAAACTACTGGAATGTTCACTTCAAAGGAGGAATTTTAAGCATGCAAATTTACCCCAGGAAACAAAACAAAACACCACACCACCAAAAAAGTTTTAGTTGCTATGCCTCTCATATGAGTACTGCAAAAGCTTATGAATCCAAAACCCTTTTAATATAGATCTCATCTGAAAAAAATTTTAGCATATTTGAACTGCATATGTTTAGTATTATGGCTAATAATTATATAATAACAAGCAGAAACACAATAGACAACTTTAATTAGATAGCTTCTAGAAATAATTATTTTCACCCACTTAGGCAGTTATAGCAAACAGAATCAGAGCTGGATGAATCAAACCATATGGAAATAACTCTAATCCATTTCCACAGAAGGAAAAGGGCCTTAGGAGACTAGGATGTCTGGGGAACATTAGCCTTTTGGACAAGATTCATAAAATTTAAACAAATGCTAAATAATTTCTTAAAAGTACTGAACATCTATTTATTAATACCTGGAAAATTTGATGATCCCACTATTTTCACCTTATCTTGGGTCAAGCGAAAACCTCTTGGTAATCGAATCAAAGATCCAACTATCAAAAACAAAAAGAAATGATGAGCAATCTGCCTCATTAGAAATTCCAAGATATTCAAATAGCAGAGTATCACAGTATATCTGATCTCGGTTGAAGGAGGAACGGTAAGTCAATCTCTTGCAACATCTGGCATCTCCCTTCTGACTCCACTCTCTCCCTTACGCGCCAGTGAAATTACCCTACTCACTGCGTCCCCAATTGCACCTCATCTCAGGATTTTTTCTACAACCACTCAGAATACTCTTTTCCAAAATCCAAATCCCCCACGCTTCAAGACCCAAATCACAAGTCCCTCTTCCTGCAAACCTTGTTTGTCCTTATCACTTCCCATATTCCCTTACTTCCATCATCAGCACCTCTTTCGTGGCAGTCTACATTGTATTGTATTATAGCTCTTTAGGCACGTATATAATTTTTCGTTAGATTATAAGCTCTATTGATAGCAGGATCCATTAATAGTAGGATCAATGTTTATGTCAACTTATCAAGAATCAGTACCAAGCATCCTGCACATAAGACAAACTAAATAGTAGTTAAATACGATATATTCTGAGATTCTTCAGTCATTGTTGAATGAGCAAATGGACCTAAGCGTGTACACAGACCAAGTGGTAGGAGGAGCAGTATTAAAAAAAAAACGGAATACAGCATCCACCCAAAGAACATTTAACAGAGTGGGAGGAGGGTATATTCAAAGTCAGAAGACCACTTACTGGCCTTAGGAAAGTCACCTTAAACTCTAGCATCTCCGCTTTTCTCATCTGCAAAATGAGACTGCCATCTCGGATTCACAGCTAATTATTGTAGGGACTGAACGGAAGGTGGTACAAATGCTATGTGAGTATCTTTACTACTCAGCGCTTAAGAATTAAGGCATTGCCTATTTTAGGTCTTCTGTCCTCAGGTCTCATCTTGCGACTGGATCTAAAGATCGCACACGCCACCCCCCCACCCCCCACCCCCACGACCCTATCTGGTGCAATACCATGGGCCATGGCCAAGAAGCATCCTCTCCTGCAGGCTAATTAGAGGTCATCAGCTCTCGCCTACTCAGAACGACTACGCATTCACTCCCACTTCTTTCCTTTCTCCTCCTTATCCCATGCCTTCCTCCACAATCCTTCCACATTTACTTCCTTGGAGAAGCGCTCTCGTTTCTCCTCCTTTGTACAGTTTTTAGCATTTTGACCAAATCTCTTTTGAGTTTTTTTAATCCAATACTTCATTTTTACAGTCTAACATCTGAGCACAAAATACTGCAGCCAAAACCTCCTCGGTTGCCCGACGGCGGCTGAAGCCCTCCCTTCAGTGTGCTCGCCCGAATCCACTGGGCCGTCCCAGGGTTCCCTGCATTTTGTCACTACCACCGACAGGGGGAGCTGCGGGACCCAGCAGCCGGGGGGGAGGGGGGGAGGGGTCGGCGGGGCAGCCGGGGTGGGGGGGGGGGGGGGGGGGCGGGGCAGCCGGGGGGCGGGCCAGGGAGGCGATTCGCAGCCAGGCTAACTGGACACCGTGCTCGGAGGTTGTCCCGGAGCGCTTCTGCCCGAGCGGCAACAGTCTCTCCGGTCACCGGCACCACGCGCGAGCGCAAGGTCTTCTGCAGGGTTTACGCGAACACACCCCCTCCGGCCGGTACCGGCGCTTCTTCGGTTCGGCGGGCGCACGTGACCCGGGGAGGCCAGCCCCGGGCGGGAGGGGCGCCCCGCGGAGCCCGTGGCGGCGGCGCCCACGCCTCACCTGACGGGGACGCCCGCGCCACGAAGGCGGAGAGCAGGAGGACGACCGCGGCCCAGGTGAGCGGGGAGCCCGCGGCCGGGGCCCGCCGCCAGCCCTGCCGCCGCCGCCGCCGCCGCCGGCCGGGGGCCGAGGCCTCCATCCACTCGCCGCCGCCGCCGCCGCCTGCCGACCGTCGGCGCATAAGATCGTTATGCGGCGCGCGCCCACCTGCCGGCCGGAAGTCGGCGGGCGGCGGGCCGGAAGGAAGGCCGGAAGGACGGGCCGCCACTTCCGTCGGGGCGGGGGCGGGGCGCGGCGGGCTGTCGCCTGGGCCGTGTGCTTCGACGCCAACGGAGGGCCGCAGCGCCGCCGTCCGTGCCGTCCGTGAGCGGTCCTTCGGCACCTGGGCGCCAATCAGGGGCCCTGCCGAAGGTTCTGGTGCTGGAGAAGAACCGCGGACCCCACAGCCCGCGCCCTCCCCTTTGAGTGCCCGTCGGTGGGCCGAGAGAGGCCGTTTCCGGAGCTGGCGGCCCGAGCTTCCGCACGGGGGCTGTGGGAACCGAGCGCGCGAGCGCGCGTTCCGCCCTCGCGGGTTGCCTGGCCTCGACGTCACCTGCCTGAGCTTCGTGGATGGATGGGCCCCGGGTGGGGGTCTGCGCACGCGCAGCGGTGCGGCCGGAAGTCAGACCCGTAAGCCCCGCAGAGAGGCTTAGTGGGCGGGACAGAGCGGGTCGACTTCCGTGCGGCGCTCGGCCTGTACGTGAAGTACGTGAAGACGCCTGTCTGCATTTCCGGCCGGAACGTGTTGAGAGCGTCGTGCCTCGGGCCCGCGGCGGGAAGGACGGGCTCGGCGGGAACGGAGCTACGGCGCGAACGCACCTCGTGCGGCTGAAGCCGGCGCACCGGAGGGGGGTGTGAGCCGCTGAATGACGGGCGTCGTTGCCTTCGCTGTCGGCAGCGGGCCGGACCTCCGAGCTCGTGTCTGACCCTTCGAGGCGAGGATCTTGGCCATTTCGTCACCGTTTTAACCTCAACCAAAACATAGTTCCTGGCACACAGTACGCGCTCAGATGGCTATAAATTTAAAAAAGGAAGGAAGGAGGAGAAAAGGGAGCAAGGAAAGAATAAGCAGAAAGAAATGGGGCTCGTTCTGGACCAGGATCGGGATGTTCCTTGAGTTTTCTGGCTATTTTTATGCATGTGTTAATCGTTTGGTAAACTGTACACAGTCCTGTTTATTCCACTGAGTAGATTTACATCTTGAGAGATTCTTGTCTGTAGAAGGTTCTGAATTGGATTTACTGTGCTGGAGGGGCGCCTGGGTGGCTCGGGTGGTTAAGCCTCCGCTCTTGGTTTCGGCTCAGGTCGTGATCTCAGAGCCCTGGGATCAGTCCCGCTGGGGTGGGGGGATTGATGGGGTCTGCTCGAGATTCTCCCTCTCCCACTGCCCCTCTGTCTCTCTTGTCTCTCTCTAAAATAGCAATAAAATCTTTAAAAAAATAAACTTACTGTGCTCGAGCATGTTTTAGTAGGATTTAGATCTAGCCAGCATTCTGGTCAAGACCTTGTAGGTTTTTTGAGCACATCCAATAAATACATATTACTGAATAGTGCCCAGTCACTACGTCTAGGTATATGCCCTGCTAAAGCTCCTGTTAATTTTTATAAACAGGTAAACCCGCACAATACCAGATGGACTTTTGACTGTCATTGACTCTTTGTTTTCTGCCATCGAGAATTTGCTTCAGTTCGGGCATCTGGGTGGCTCAGTTGGTTAGGCGACTGCCTTCGGCTCAGGTCATGATCCTGGAGTCCCGGGATCGAGTCCCGCATCGGGCTCCCTGCTCGGCGGAGAGTCTGCTTCTCCCTCGGACCCTCCTCCCTCTTGTGCTCTCTGTCTCTCATTCTCTCTCTTGCAAATAAATAAAATCTTAAAAAAAAAAAATAAAAGAATTTGCTTCAGTTCATCAGTCCCTCCTACCTTCATCTACTGTGTAAATTCCTAATATTCGACCTGAGAATAGGATGTTACATTGGAGATTGTAGTTCATGTATGCTGTGAATCTGAAGATGGAAAGCCAGGTGCTGGAAATACGAAAGTAGGTTTCTCATTCATGTTTGCGTGGGCTTTTTTGTTTTTGTTTTTGTTTTGTTTTGTTTTGGTGGTTTGGTTTTGTTTTACCCCAGAAGGGATGGTGTGATCCCTGTGCCCAAATTCCAATATTTGGAATTCCTGTGGTAGCAGTTTTCATGCAAGTCCAAATTATCTCATTGAAATGACCAATATAGTAATGGTACTTTTTTTTTTTTTTTTTTTTTTTACATGTGACCTAATAGCTCCTACCTTATTGTAGTTTTCTGAAATGAGTTAAAAAATCCCATTGGTCTTATTCTGTACACTGGTAGCCAAAAGGTAAGGTAATTTAGAACATTTTAAAGATGAACTTGTACTTTGAATATTAATTACTTATTTTTCTTAAAAATTAGGTGCACTGAATTAACTATGGTATAATACCTGTTCATTCTTTGCACTGCATTTAAATTTACATTTATTTAGGTAATGAGTTTTGTAATTTATTATATCTATAATGTAAATTTTAGTCAGATATATACTTTAAAAATATATTCTTACTTGATTAACTGCTTTATACTCTTTAGTGAATATCATTTACTTATAAAAGTTCAACTTAGGGAAACGTTTAAAAATAAGTAACAAATGAACAGTGGGAAAGAAACTATCATGAAAATATTACTAACGGCTATTTTTGTTTTTCCTAAGAATTAAATTATGACGTATATAGTAAATGGTCCAATGTGTTAGAGTTCTAGCTGTTGCCAAGCAACAAGGATTCTTGTTTTGCTTTTTCTGTCCTGGTCCCTTACTGCCCTATACTTCTTTTGGTAGAGAAAAAATATTTACCTTAAAAAAAAAAAAAACTATCAACATTTATAAAACCAATTCAGTAACTTTATGTTAGATTAACCAATCCTCAATTATTGGACATAATAAGTTTTATAGTTAAATAGAAAGGAGTCTTCAGAAGCACTTAATTTACAGTCATCCAAAATTCTAAAGAGAAAGGCCATGGATATGGATTCACAGTCCAAACCTGGAAAGATAAGTATCTCTGAAAGGTCCATCCTTTCAGGAAAAAAGGCTGTTGAGAATATAGATTACCCACACTACCATAATCTCTTAAGGAAAATGAACATGCCTTTTGTGAAAGGAGTTGAAGACAGACATAACTATGGCAGAATTGAAAAGAAATGCAACCCTACTTTTCTTAAATTTCACCCTTATCCCCCTTCCGTCCTGCCAGACTACCATTTACACTATCCTTATCCCCCACCATATGGGCGAGATTATCCATTATTTCCACTTCGGGATGATGTGCCCTTGGGTGATGCCTGTTCCGGGTTTTTGAGTCCTGGTGGCGATGCTGATTTAAAGCCCGGCATTGGCAGAACCATACCAAGCCTGGTGGATTCCAGTGATGTGAAACCGCAACATCGAGTTCCCAGGCCAGACACAGGATTTCAAACAACACTGAAAAGGCAAAACATTTTATTAGAAGAACTAAAACAGGACAGGAGATGGAATTCCAGGGCAATACCAGACATTTCCATCAGAGCAAGACTTGGAGGTAAGTAAAGTGACATGGACTTCATAATTTTTAAACCTTCAAACAAGGGAGAAGAGTGTGGATATAAGTCTGAGTATTTAGCAGTAAATTTCACATAAAATTATAAAGAAGTGAATAAGGAACTCTTAAATTATAGATTGTAAGGAAAAACTAGTAAGAATGATTAGCCTTTTATAAACCTATTCGTAAAAAAAAAAGTTTTTTAAAAAGTGCATTAATTAGGATAAGTGACCAACACAAAGTGTGTATCAGATAATTTATTCTAGACCTATGGCTAACCTAATTTTTCCAGAAGGGCATATATGTTTCGTTTTGATAATCGTGTAGCATGCTTCCATATCTATCTGTCTCCCTTGAAAAACCAAATCTGCTGGTGGTTATAAAGAGGTCACAGGAGCTGAAATGAAATGGGAAGGTACTTGAAAGTAGATTTGGGGGTCTGTTAGGAAGCAACCCTTCCACAGTCCTGGACACAGAATTGATGACCCCTTACTGATAGCTATATCTTACGGTTTCTCTGTGAGAACTCCCAGAGAGTGTCACAGGCCTGGTCCAGAAAGGAAGGAACACTTCCAAAGGAAAGCCTCATGGTGTATTTTTGTATGGAGGTGTGTCTGGCAAGCAGGAAGTACAGGGAGGTTAACATCTCTGAGCATGTGGAAAGGAAAAGACCAAATGCTGTAGCAAGAGCTAAGCTTTGTCTATGCCAGAGGCCGCACCCCCTCCACTGGTGCATCTGGCCATAGACTAGAGGCCTAAGGGGACAGTATGTGAAGAAAAGAGCTTGAGCTCACTCTTTTGGTAATGTTTCAATGTAAAATAGTAGTCATTGTCAGGAATATGTCTTTAAAGGAATTGAAGTTTTTTCTAGTAGTCCTATTTTAGACAAGTATACCACTTTGCTTGTAAGCAGTAAACCCTAGCCTATGTAGTTTTTAAGAACAATATTTTTGGTTTGTAAGTTTTTCTAAGATTGGACTCTCAAAACATTATTACAACAAATTAGAGGCTGAAGAAATAATTTATTAAAGCTAACGTAAAATGAAAACAGGGTTAACAGACTGCACCAACAATTCAGAACCAAGTATAGTACTCACTACCTGGATCAGTACAACAGAATTCAGTAGACTTTCTGGGCTTGAGTCCTGGTAGAAGGCTTACTTGCACTATGACCCAGGGCTCTTCATGCCTGTGTATCCATATTTGTAAATTTACATACTAGTAATACTTCATAAGGTAATAGTGAAGACTAATATAATTCACGTACAGATATCTGACATGGAGGAATGCACCAATAAATGTTAGCTATTAGAAAGTCCAGAATTTTCAATTCCTTGGCAATAAGAGTACTTCTTTTATACAATTGTAAGGATTAAAAGAATTAAGACATGTAAAGCACTTAACAAAATTCCTGGAACCTGGTTAAAGCATTCAATTAATAGTAGCTGTTAATATTAGCTATTACAGTTTCAAAGAGTAATACTGGTGGTCCATGATTTGGTTCAATATAATTTGTCCTAGGTTTTCAGTGATTTTGTAGATCTTGGAAATAATCATTAATTATAAATAATAAGTACTTTCGGTGTTTAGCAAATCTAAATACACATAATTTCGAATACATTCTAAGAATGTCTTTGTAAAATTAACTATATCACACATGAATATGCTTTTCATTGGGCTTTCATAAATACCAAAACGATATCACAAAAGATTATATTGCCAATTTCTTGCTTTATTCCAACTTTGTCTAGACAACTGGATTCGGTACTTTTTTGTTCCTAGTTGGCTTTCTTTCTCATACACTAATCAAGTACTCTAAACTTATCCTAATTATATTCAAACCTTTCTTTGGTCTTTTTGCCTCTCCTTACAGGAGATGACACATCTTCCTTACCACAGGAAAAATAGAGGTTGCCTATTATCACAGCCTTGATTTTCCTGTATTCAGCTTCCTAAGATCAACACTTATAACTCTTTGTGTATCTTCCTGCTTTTTTCTTTTTTAGCTACTGTCTCAGCTCAAGCTGCTAAAACAAAATACCGTAGACTGGGTGGCTTAAGCAGCAGGCATTTATTTAGGTTGGGAAGTCCAGGATCAAGATACAGGGTAACTTGGTTCCTGGTGAGAGCCCTCTTTCTAGCTTGCAGAGGGCCTGCTTCTTGCTGTTCCCTCCCCAGGCAGAGAGAGAGAGACAGCTCTGGTCTCTCCTCCTCTTTTTATAAGGAAAGTAATCCTATCATATAAGCCACACCCTCCAGACCTTATCTAAACCTAATTCCCTCCTGAAGGCCCAACCTTCAAATACCATCACATTGGGGGTAAAAGTTTCAATATACAAATTGGGGGGGTGGGGTATACAAACTTTTACTCCATAACAATCAACCATTTTTAAGTGTATGGTTCATTGGTATTAAGTGCAATCTTCACCACTATTCATCTCCTTAACACTTTTCATCTAAAAAACAGAAACTGTACCGATTAAATACTAACTTCCTATCTCCTCCCCTTCTCCCTGGGCCCCTGGCAATCACCATTTTACTTTCTGTCTCAGAATTTGGCTACTCTGGAAACCTCATATAAGTGAAGTCATAAAGTATTGGTCTTTTTGTGACTGGCTTATTTCATTTAGCATAATGTCCTCGTGAATAAAAATGTTCACGTCGTAGCATGTACCAGAATTTCTTTTTAAGGCTAAATAATTTTCCTTTTTATGTATATACCACATTTTGTTTATTTATCCATCGGTGGACACTTGGGTTGCTTCACCTTTTGGCTATTGTGAATAATACTGCTTAGGGGTGTAAATCTCTTCAAGACCCCGCTTTCAGTTCTTTGGGGTAAATACCCAAAAGTGGAATTGCTCAATTACATGGTAATTCCATGTTTAATGTTTTGAGAAACCACCATACTGTTTTCCATAGTGGCTACTCCATTTTAAATTGCCACCAACAATGCACAAATACAATTCCTTGCATTCAAGGAATAAACCTCACTTGGTCATGGTGTATAATACTTTCAATGTGTTGTTAAATTCTATTTTTTAGTATTTTGAGGATTTTTGCATCAGTATTTATCAGGGATATTGATCTGTAGTTTTCTTGTAGTGCCTTTGTCTGACTTTGGTATCAAGGTAATGTTGGCCTCATAGAATGCGTTTGGGAGCATCCCCTTCTCTTCAGTATTTTTGGAAGAGTTTGAGAAGGATTGGTATTAATTTCTCTTTAAATGTTTTGTAGAATTCACCAGTGAAGCCGTCTGGTCATGAGCTTTTCTTTGTTGGGAAGTTTTTGATTATTGATTCTCCCTATTAGTTACAGATCTGTTCATATTTTCTGTTTCTAAATGATTCAGTCTTGGTAGGTTGTCTGTTTCTAGGAATTTGTCTATTTCATCTAGGTTACATAATTTGTTGGTGCGCGTTGTTCATAGTACATTCTTATCCTTTTTATTTCTGTAAATTTGTTAGTTTGCAACCTCAGGAGTTCTTTGGGTGAAATCTAAAACTGGCCCTCATACGTGGAGGGCAGAGAGAGAACAAATAAAGAGGCAGGTCACCCCAGATGGGTAAGTGGCAGGTTTAATAAGAAAGAGAACTTACATACAAGGCTTGTCTTGGGGGCTGCAAGACAAGTAGATCTCCACACCTGGCTTTTGGAATCCTAAAAGTCTGTATAAAGACCTTAACAGGGTTCATTCATATTACCATCCAGATGGTCTCAACAACACCTTACTCTGGGCTACATTCTTGAAACAGCTCCTGCTGGGGGAACGGTGGGCAGAAAGTACATTTCTAGGACAGGGGAGTGGGTGAGAAGCCTCCCATGCCAGAGTCCAGCTCACAGGTAGTCACATCCTCTTGACGACTCCTCCAACAAATATTAGTTGTTCTGTCCCCTTTCTCATTTATGATTTTAGTTTATTTGAGTCTTCTCTTTTTTTTCTGAGTCCATCTAGCTAAATGTTTGTCAATTTCTTTTTTATATTTTAAAAAAACACCTCTTGCTTTCATTGATTCTATTGTTTTTTTCTTCTCTATTTTGTGTATCTCTACTCTGATCTTTATTTCCTTCTTTCTGCTAGCTTTGGGTTTAGTTTCTTTCTTTCTTTTTTTTTTTTTGTACTTCCTTAAGTTATATTTAGGTTGTTCATTTGAGATCTTTCTTCATTAAGATAAGTGTTTATACCAATAAACTTCCCTCTTAGTTCTACTTTTGTTGAATCCCATAACTTTTGTTGTATTGTGTTTTTGTTTTCATTTTTCTCGAGATATCTAATTTTCCATGTGATTTCTGCTTTGGTTATTCAGGGGTGTGGTGTTTAATTTTCATATATTGGTTTGTAGTTCATTCCATTTTGTTGATTTCTACTTTGATTCCATTGTGATCAGAAAATATACTTTGCATGATTTCAGTCTTCTAAAAATTATAAAGTCCTATTTCATGGCCTATGATATAATTTGTTCTATAGAATGTTCCATGTGCACCTGAGAAAAATATGTGTTCTGCTTGGGTATTCTGTTGGATAAAGCGTTCTGTATATGTCTTTTGTGACAGATTTTTGTTTGAGTTCTTTATTTCCTTATTGATCTTTGTCTAGTTGTTCTATCCATTACTGAAAGTAAAATATTGAGGTCTCCAATTACTAGTGTAGAGTTACTTCTCCCTTAAATTTTGTCAATATTTGCATCATATATATTGAAGGTCTATGTTTGGTGCATATAGATAAAGTAGAGAACAGAGAAGTAGAAAAAATCAACTAAACCTGAACCTGGTTCTTCGAAAATAACAAAATTGACCTATCTTTAGCTATATGGAGAAAGAAAACTCAGAGAAGACCACTAACAACGGTATTTTAGATGTTGAAAAATGTATTTCTAACCATTAGAGGAGGGAAAACACATGAATAAGAAAATATACATAGAATAGTCCTTAAATCTTTCTGTTAAAGTTTTGTTTCTTTAAAACATTGTAGAAATGTTTTATAATAAAAATAATAGGGCCTATGGAAAAATAGTGTTCATGGCAGATCCCTCCAAACTCACTCAATTTCATGGGTTACATACAAAACCAACTCACGATGAAAATATCAGTTTCAAACATGTTACATCTCTAATAAGTGAAGAAATAGCACAGTGCTTCCCTTTACAAAGGACTTGATATTTGTTTGGTGGCGTGAAAGTGGTGAAGTGAGATGGTGCATTATGAGGAGGAGGTGTGTAATTGCTGGTCCCAAAGGTGACCCTTGGCAGCTCACTCCTTCCTGTGAGTGCCTGCCACCCTCCTACCATGAGGTGAGGTCTGTTTCCTTCCCATGTTGATTCTGGGCTCTCACCTATATTAGCAACCATGCTGCAAGTGGAGACTTTTTTTTGTACTTGCAAATTGGGATTGGACCTCTTGGGATCTTCCTCTGGATTCTCAGTCACTATTTTGTGAAAATTCTATAAAGGCCCATAGGGGGAAAGAAAAGTAACAAAAAACAAGGCACTGGTCAGCAGACCCAGCTCAGCTCCCTGGTAACAGTCAACACCCACTTGCCAGCCAGTGAGTGAGATAATTTTGGGCCTCTTGAGCAATCCCAAGCTGTAGCACATGACCTACAACACCCAGACCAGCTTCAGAGTACTGGGAGACAACGAATGGTTGCTTAAGATGCTCGGCTTTGGCGTGCTTTGTTTGGCAGCAGGAGACACTGAAACGAGGTAAGGGAAATGACATCATCATACTTAGGCATGGATGTCCTGCCCTGAGGTGCATAGCTGTAATTCAATGTCCTGTTCCCTATCCCCCTATCTCCTACTCTGGCCTAAAAATCAAATTTTAGGTTCTGTTGTTTTCCTATTTTCCTCCTTTTCCAAAGCAGCTGCTTCAGTGGAACCTCAAAGTGCCATCCTGCTGCTGTTGGCACAATAGTCTTCTGAGGGTTTCCTTCAGTCAGCTGGATCACAGACAGAATTATCCTTATTCTCAAACCTGGAATGATCGTGGGATTCAGCACTGCCTCTCTCACTTTGCCTTCGCCTCTTGCCTCTACCTCTATTTTCCCTCGCTGCTGTGACAAGGTACCACAGACTCAGCAGCCCCACACAGAACCCATTTATTAGCTCCCAGTTTTGTGAGAAGACAGGGCAGGCTCAACTGGCTTTCTATTCAGGATCTAACTGCCCAAACCTGCAGTGTCTGGGAAAAATCTACCTGAGGCTCATTCAGGTTGTACAGAACCCGGTTCCTTGCATTGGAGGTGTCAGATTCCCCGTCCCGGACAGCCAGGGACACCCTCGTCCTGGAGGCTACCTGTGCCCCTTCGCAAACGGCCTCCTCTGTCTTCCAAGTCAACAGTGGTGTATCGAGGCTTTCTCAGACTCTAATCTTCCTGACTTCCCCTTTGTCAAGGTTTGATCAAATATTATCTTCAGGAAGATGTTCTTAACTCCCCACAATCCAGCTGGGCTAGTATTCTTCCTCTGCACTCCCACAGCGCGCAGAGAACAAGTATTATTACAGTTGCTACACGACCCTGAAGCTATCTACTAACATGACTGTATTTTCCACTTATTCATGAGCACCTCAAAACCAGGAACCCCCTCTTCTGTCTTTGTGTACGCATCTACTTCCATTTACAACACAGTAAATATTTGTTGTAGTCTGTGTGCATATTCGCTAGTCTCTTAGGACTTCTATCATTAGATAACTTATCTGCATAGTAACCAGACTCCTCTGTGGTGCCACCATCCCTAATACATCCCCTACATGCTCATCTGCAGATTCATAGTACTCAACAGACTTCTTCAAATAATGAGTAGTAACAAATAATTCTGCACTACTACCATTATCCTAACATGTAAATTCCAGAGCTATTCAGTTCTCACTGCTAAGAAAAGTTGTTATATAATCCATTGAAATGTCAGTTCACATCACACAGTGTGGCTTTCTCATAGGAAATATTTCTGGTGGAAGAAAAAGAAACCAACAACAACAAAAAAAACCTCTATCACATTTTTAACCCAAAGCACATGCATCTTTGTTTTCAGGTTGGACAAGCCCACTCAAAGTTACTCCTTTACCACCTCGTCATGAAGCATGCTCAATAAATCACACGTTCTCATTTGATGAAGAAGCAACATGTACGGTAAGATTTCCTGACTGGATGGCGCTATACAATATTTGTAATTAATTTCTTTGTCCGTGTGTCTGATATTTTATGTCCTGCAAAAAAATAGCTGCCATTTATAAAGTACTTCTTACGTGCCAGGAGCTGTGTGGACCTTCACAGTGATGGTGTACTGTGTCTCGTCTTGTGCCTTCCTACAGCGAAACTGTGGGGAGGAATGAGTAGTAAATGCTGGTAGTGCCCAACCCAGACGCCCTTTACTGGCAAGGGCATCCTCTTCTAGGGGCACTGAGTGGTGGCCACACAACAGCAGACAGCCACCAGCCTGGAGGACTGCATCCTGCCCCAATGTCCCCTCAGACTTTGGCCCACGGCTGACCGACTTCCTTGAGGAAACAGATCTAAATCTAAGCTGGATCCTGCTGAGACCACATTGTCACTAGCCTCTTGCCCTGGTTCTACCCTACTCTTCACCTAGAGTGCTCCTATAGTGTACGACTTGAGCAAAAATCCTGTTTCCATCCCTGCTTCTGGACAAAGCAGTGTTGTTATCCCCACTTTATCTGAGAAAGCTAATGCCCAGTGACATTAACTAATTGACTTTTAACCCCACAGTAAGTATGAAACCAAAATTTAAACCTAGGCATCTTTCTAAATTTAAGGATTGTGTTATTAACCATTTTTCTGTGTGGATTGTATAGTCTCTAAAGCCTGATATTTAAATGACTTGAAGACCCCAAGGGGTATACAGATATCTCAAGGTTTTTCTTTCCTAAAAAAAAATGACTTTATTGTGATATATTTCATACACACAAAAGTCATCCATTTAGAGTGTTCAGTGTTTTTTCTTATGTTACAGAATTGAGCAATGTCACCACGATCTAATTCTAGAACATTTTCATCACCCCCAAAAGAAACCCCATACCCATTAGCAATAAAGATATGAACACTTTTAAGGAATCAGTTTCCATTTCTGTATGTCCCTTCCGAAAATTGATCTGCCTGCGAACTTATCTGCGGTTGTAGTGTTAGATTTATTTCTACTTTCCCCATCTCTTCCTTCATGATTACCCATCCTAATTTTACCACAGAGGTAAATATTACAGATATTAGAGATAGAATAGAGGAATATTAGTAGAGAGGTTCCCATTGAATCAGATTCCAAGAACACTAAAGATGAAGTTAAATAGCAAATTTAGTCCCTTCTTTATGAAATATTACTAAACATGTAGAGAACAGAAATAGAAAAAAGACACACCAGCAAGAGAATAGCTACTATAAAGATTTACTTTGAGATAATGGTGTAATTGAGAAAATGGTGTAAATGATAGATTTGAGGCTCTGAAAACAAACGTTTCATAAAGAAATTGAAGATACATAACATATAGAAGTGGCAGCCTATAAAGACTAATCAGGAAGTGGAAAAGATGGTGTATTGAAGAAAAATCCAGACACCAATGAAAGATTATACTATGGTATCTATGATAAACCAAAATGATGATGAACAGTAATATGAACCACCAGAAAACGAGGAGGCATAAATTTCAGATACTGCTAGAGAAGATTGGGACACAGGTTCAGAAGAATTAATTGTCTCCCTGATGATGAACAGTAAGAACACACAGATTTCAGAATCTTTGTCTCTACAAGAGGAGGACCAATCTTATCCACACATTATCCAGCAACTGTATCAGTGCAATACCCACAGGACACAGGTGAATGTGACAAATCTTGTGAATTGCTGAGAAGTTCACAATAAAAGATATTTTAAAAGAATTGTTGTCAATTCTAATTTAGTATACTTTTTAGAAGTGAAAAATTGATGTGATTTTGTATTCCTATATCCCTTCTTTTTGACAGTAGATCCATTGGGATTTTTTTGTTTTTCTTTATTATTATTATTAACATATATGTATTATTTGTTCCAGGGGTACAGGTTTGTGATTCATCAGTTTTACACAATACACAGTGCTCACCACAACACATACCCTCTCCCATGTCCATCACCCAGCCACCCCATCCCTCCCACCCCCCTCCACTCCCAGCAACCCTCAGTTTGTTTCCTGAGATTAAGGGTCTCTTATGGTTTGTCTCCCTCTCTTGTTTCTTCTTGTTTCGTTTTTTCGTCTCTTCCCCTATGATCCTTTGCCTTCTTTCTCAAATTCCACATATCAGTGAGATCATATGAAAATTGTCTTTCTCTGACTTATTTCATTTAGCATAATACCCTCTGGTTCCATCCACTGCAAATGGTAAGATTTTATTTTTTTTATGGTCGCATAATATTTCATTGTGTGTGTGTGTGTATATATATATATATATATATATATATATATGCCACATCTTCTTTATCCATTCATCTGTTGATGGGCTCTTTCCATAGTTTGGCTATTGTGGACATTGCTGTTATAAACATTGGGGTGCAGGTGCCCTTTCAGATTACTACATTTGTATCTTTGGGGTAAATACCCAGTAGTGCAATTGCTGGGTCATAGGGTAGCTCTATTTTCAACTTTTTGAAGAACCTCCATACTGTTTTCCAGAGTGGCTGCACCAGCTTGCATTCCCACCAACGGTGTAGGAGGTTTCCCCTTTATCCGCATCCTTGCCAACATCTGTCATTTCCTGACTTGTTAGTTTTAGCCATTCTGACTGGTGTGAGGTGGTATCTCATTGTGATTTTGATTTATATTTCCCTGATGCCGAGTGACGCTGAGCACGTTTTCATGTGTCTGTTGGCCATTTGGATGTCTTCTTTGGATAAATGTCTGTTCATGTCTTCTGCCCATTTCTTGATTGGATTATTTGTTCCTTGGTGTTGAGTTTGGTAAGTTCTTTATAGATTTTGGATACTAGCCCTTTATCTGGTAAGACATTTCCAAGTATCTTCTCCCATTCTGTCGGTTGTCTTTTGGTTTTGTTGACTGTTTCCTTTAGCTGTGCAAAAGCTTTTTAACAGTAGATCCATTGGTTTACTTGCTTGTTCGTTCTGTCTCTAACATAGCTCTTATTCTTACTTATGTTTATATGTGATTTCCAGAAAAGATACGGAAATTATACCGATCATGTAGCAGCAGTTGATTTGGCAAGGATTCAATACTTATTAGGATATAACATTAAAAATGTTAGATGGATTTGGGTGACCTCTATGCTAAACATAGATTTTTTTTTTTTTAATCTGTAAAGGCACTGAAATATCTGTTCATGACTCTTGCTGATAGGAGTCATTGTAAACTGTGTGGCAATTAACAGGAGAACAGGATATTGGGGGATTTAGTATAGACAAAACTACATATAGTAGAATAAGACAGCACAATTAACAAATTGGCCTAATAGACATATATAAATACATGTTTTTGCAAGGACCATTAATAAAAATGACCACATACTGTACCATAAAACAATGAGAAATTTTTCAAATATTTATTTTTAAATTTTTTTTGGCTTAGATATTTATTTATTTTTTTATTTTAATTTCAGTGTGATTAACATACAGTGTTATATTAGTTTCAGATGTACAATATAGTGATTCATCAATTGTATACATCACTCAAATATTTTAAATCATACAGAGTATGTTTTTTGACCAGAAGACCATTATGACACATCAAAACACCCTAGAAAATCATGTATTTGGAAATGTAAAAATATATTTATGAATGAGTCATGGGCCAAAGAAAAATCATAAAGGAAACTAGAAAATATCTTGAACTGAATGATAATAGTGATATAGTAGCAAAGTGTATGGGAATGAGGTACAATAATGCCTAGAGGAAAATATGTAATCTTAAATGAATATGTTGTAACAGAATGAAATCTCTGCAGAGAAGGAATTAAAAAGCACCATGATTTGAGGTGGCAGTCTTTGAACAGCACTGACTGTGTAAGAGAAGTTTAAAGGAAAGAGTCACCGTTTGGAGGTTGGGTGATGAAAAAAAAAAATGAGGGCAAGAGGAACAATTAATATTCTGAAAGACAGAAGGAATGAATTGAGTAGAAGTTACACAACCCCTCTGGTAACAATCACCTGCCATAAGAAAACAGCTTCATTAGAGAAAGTGCTGTACTTTGCTACACTGACAGAAGGGGGCAGCATTGAACTAAAAATATTGCAAACCACACCAAATCCATCAAATGAATGGACGAAAACCAGATAAATGTTTAAAGAAACTAACAAAACAGAAAATAAAAATCAAAATACTTTAATGAAAATAAGAGTCAAAAGAAAAATCAAAATAAGCACCAAAATAATAGGAATACAAAATACCAAATCAACTACAAAACAGAAGAAAATCATTTGAGGATATGAAAAGCTGTCTTCATACAGAAATTTAAAAAATAAATACAAATAAAATTGACAGTGAAAAAATAAATGGAAATTTCATTCAGAAAATAAGAATTACACTGTGCGAAAGGGAAAAGAGATTCAAATAAAATTTTAAGAAGGAACAGGGGTACCTGGGTGGCTCAGTCAGTTAAGCATCTGACTCTTGGTTTTGGCTCAGGTCATGGTCTTGGGGTTGTGAGATCAAGCCCCGCGTCTGGCTCCGCACTCTATGGGGAGTCTGCTGGAGAGTCTCTTTCTCCCTCTCCCTCTGCTCCCCTCCCTCCACTCACACACTTGCTCACCTTCTTTCTCTCTCTCTAAAATAAATCTTTTAAAAATTTTTAATAAGGGACTTTGAGGAAAGGCAAGAAAGCATCCAACAGAAAAAAAGAGATGAAGAGTCAGTTAAAAATATCTGAGTGAAACTGGTTAAGATGGAAGAAGAAACAATATACATGTGCATGGAATTCCTGAAGAAGAAAAGCAAATCAACGGGATGGAATTAGTAGGTTCAACCAGGGTTTGTCAGCCTTGCAGCATTGACATTTTGGGTTGGATCAGTTCTTTGCCATGGGAGACTGTTGTGTGCAATGTAGGATAACTGGCAGCATTCTGGCTTCTGCCCAGTACATGCTGGTAGCACCCTTCCTGGTGGATGAAAGTTCCTTCTCCAAAGCTAGAAAATGAACAGCAAAGTAAACCAAAAGAAAGTACAAAAAGAAATTTAAAACAAAAAATAAGAAAAGACATTAATGAAGTAGAGGAGATGGAGTATCAGGTGCTCCATTTCCTTTTCTGCCTTGAACATATAATAAATTGGACAAAATATGAGAAATAATGGTTTCCAGACACTGGACAAAAGGTAGTGAAGGACTGGAATGTCTAATGGAGTGAAAATAACCATGTGAACGTTACAATTTCACCAGCTTACTGCCTGGAGGCAGTTTCTGAGTTACAGTCCAGGGAAGCGAAGTCCATGCCTTCTTGGGTTGAGAAGACAGAGATTGGAGTTCTGGGTGTCCAAGGCATCCGGAGTTTGCAGACTATGGTACCAGAGAGGAGGGAGTTGCAGAGAGCTGGGCAAGAGAATGTGCACGTCTGTGAGCACTCATCTGGGCACTGACAAAATGAACCTACTAAAGTTGAGAAAAGATGTTCTCTAGAGCACTGCAGGATCATGATTGTCCTCTGAAGCTCAAACAGGGCATGGGATGGTCCAGGTCCCCACTTGTAGAACACAGAATATCAGGCAGAATCTTCAGAAGGATATCACTTTTGTAGTCAGTCTTAATTAGCCCTACTCTAATGGTTCCTGTGGACTTGCTTGAATAGGTTAAAAGCAGCCCCCAAAACACCCCGCTGATTTTTAATTACTTAACTTTGTGCTGGAGCAAAATCTAACACTATTTAAGAACAAAACAAGTTTTAGCAACCAATAACCTAAGATCCAAAATAGGGACTCAAAGGAAAGTAATTTTCATGCCAAGAAGTAGGAAAATATCACCCATAGTCAGGAGGAACAATAAATCATTATCACTGGACCTGGAAGTGGTAGATACGAAGAAACAAGCAGACAAGGATGTGTGCAAACAGCTATTACAAATATGCTCCATATATTCAGATGGCAGAGGAAACCACAACCATGGAGGTAGGGAAAACTTGTGATGTAAACAAGACTCAAGAGAACATTGAGACATGAAAGACACAGAATCTAAAATGACACATAAATGGATATAGTTTTAAGAGCAGGTCAGATACTGCAGGATAAAAGATCAACGAAATTGAAAACATAGCAACAGTTATCCAAAATGAAATAGGAAATGAATAAATAAAGTATCAGTTAGCTGTGGGATGATATCGAGCTGTTTAATACACATGTAACTGGAGTCCCAGAAAAAAGGGAAAGTGGGAAAAATGGGCAAGCGATGGCCCGTGTTGTTCCTAACTAATTATAAATATACAGACCTAGGAAACTCAACAAATGCCAAGCTGTATAAAGATAAAGGAAACTATGCACATAAATTATGGAAAACAGTGATAAAAAGAACATCTTAAAACAGCTAGAGGAAAAAATACATTAAATACAGAGGAACACATATAAGAATGATAGTAGGCTCTTGTCAGAATCTGTGCATGCTAGAAGAATATGGAAACACATATTTTAAATATCAAAAAAAGTTAATTAAGAATACATTAACTAGTGGGGCACGTGGGTGGCTCAGTCGGTTAAGCGTCCCACTCTTGGTTTTGGCTCAGGTCATGATCTCCAGGTCTTGAGATTGAGCCCTGCATTAGGCTTCATGCTTAGCAGGGAATCTGCTTGAGATTCTCTCTCTCCCTCTCCCTCTGCCCCTCTCTTGCTTGTGCTCTCAATAAATAAATAAATCTTCTTTTTAAAAAGCAGCATTAATAAATTTCAAAAAGAAAGGCAGAGTAGACATTTTCAGGAAAATAAAGTTGAGGGACATATTGCCAACAGACCTGAAGGAGGTTCTTTAGTCAAAAGAATATGGTGTATGTGGAAATTTGAGTTTATACAATGGAATGAAAATGAGGTCAAGAGAAATGCTAAATATGTGCGTAAATAGAAAACACTATTTTTCACTTTGAAAGTCTTTAAATATCATTGACTCTTTAAACCAACAATAGTAGCAATGTATTTTGGGGGTATAACACATGCAGAACTAAATTGTGTAACAAAAGTACATGGGAGGTCAGGATGAAAATAGGCATATGCTATTGTAATTTTTTACACTATTCATGAAGTGGTGTAATATTATACTTTAAACCCTAGAATTAAAGATGTATAAGTCTTAGAGTGACAGTAATAACAGAAGCCAATCAATCAATCAATCATAGGCAATAAGCTAATAGGGGGAGACAAAATGAAATTTAAAAAAGAAAAAAAAACATCTCAAATAATACAAAAGAAAGTCACATAAAAGGCAAAAGAACAGATGAAACAAACAGTAAATAAAGCTGTATTTAAACCAAATTATGTCAGGTATTATATTAAATACAATTTAACACAATGAAATTGAAAGTCAGCAATTTTGATGCTGGATAAAAAATCAATACCCAACTATATGCTGACTACAAGAAAACCCTGTTAAATAGAAATAGAAGTGTAAGATGGGAAAATCATCCCTATTTTCTTACTAAGTTGTTCTGTAGTTTAAGTGAAATCCAAATCAATATCTTAGCTGTATTTTTATGGAATTTGACAAGTTCTTTATAAAATACATACAGAGAAGCAAAGTATCAGAAATGACCAAGAGTATTATCAACAAAAGGGAGAAAATCAATGGCCATTTATGCACAAAACTCTCAGCAAATTAGACTCGGAAGGGAACATCCTCAGTCTGATACAGAGCATCTGTGAAAAACCTGAGGCTAAAGTAAATAATGAAAAAAGACCGAATGTCTTTTCCTTAATATCAGGAAAAAAGGAAAAAGTGCCTGCTATTACCACTATCATTTTCCACTTAGTGGAGGGGAAAGTTATTGCAGAAAGGCAAGAAAAAGAAATAGAAATCATAAATTTTGGAACGGAAGATGAAATCCCTCTCGTGTAGAGATGACATGCTGATATTTAGTTTGTTTTTTTTTTTTTTTTGAGATTTATTTATTTATTTGAAAGAAAGAGAGCGAGAAAGCATGAGCAGGAGGGGCAAAGGGTGAGGGGGAAAGAGTCTCAAGCAAACTCCACACTCAGCATGGAGCCTGATGGCGGAGCTTGATCTCATGACCCTGAGTTAGGACTTGAGCCTAAATCAAGAGTCAGCTGCTTAATCACTGTGCCACGTAGGTGCTCCTGACATGATGATATTTGCAAAAAACCCTCAGAAATCTTCAAAGCAATTGTTAGACGTAATCGTTGAATTTATCAGAGGCAAAGACATTGTAAATGTACAAAAATCAATTGTAATGTTACATATCAGAAGCAAACACACTGGAAAATGAAAGTTTAAAACATTCCATTGACAATAGTACCAAAAACTACATAGGATTTAATTTTTAAAAAATGCATTTTTTTTTCACTGAGAACTTTGGTACATTACTGAGTGAAATAAATTAACAAAGACATAAATAAATGGAAAACCAACAGGTTCATGGGCAGGAAGACTTGTTGATACTTTAATGCTTCTCCAATTGATCTGTAGATTCAGTGCAAACCCTATCAAGATCCTAAGAAGCTGTTTTGTGGAAATTTACAAGCTGATTATAAAATCTCTATGAAATGAAAAACTTAAAATGGCTAAAACTATTTTGAATAAAAAGAATAAAGTTAGAGGATTTGTGCTACCTGATTTTAAGTCTCACTATAAAGTTACAATAATCAGTACCAATTGGCAAAGTGATTAACAAATGGAGCAATGGAAAGTAGAGTCCAGAAGCAGAGGCATCTACCTATGTTGCCACTGATTTTCTTTTTTAAATGTGCCAAGACATTTCAATGGAGAAGAAAATAAATTACTGAGACAACTGGGTATCCTTTTGGGAAAAAAAGGCAAGTTTTATTACATTACCATATACAAAAAAATTGAAATGGATAATAGACCTCAACATAAAATTAAGATTAGAAAACGTTTGAAATACTTGGATTTTTAAAAGACATCATTAAGAAAATGAAACAGAATGGGAAAAATACCCACAATCATACATCTAGAACATATAAAGTCATCTTAAAATTAAAGAGAACAGGATGAACAACCAGATGAAAGATGGTCAAAAGATCTGAAAGGACACTTTACACTCACGTATGTACACACATACACACACACAAAATAGAAGAAGGGCAAATAAACAGTGAAAAGATACTTAACATGCTGAGTTATCAGTAAATATAATTTAAAAGACAACATATCCTTACAATGGCTAAAATTAAAACAACTGAAGCTTCCAAGTGTGACAAAGATACAGAACAGTGGGACTCTCCCACACCGCTGCTGGGAATACGAAATGGTACAACTAGTTTGGAAACTCTTGAATACCGTTTGGATGGTCGTCATATACCAATGCCAGCCATATCCAGCCATTCCACTCCTAGCTATTTACCCAAGACAAGTTTAAATATATGCCCACGCAAAAACTTGGACATACATATTGATAACAGCTTTATTCATAACAGTCTAAAAATAGAAACCAACTAAATGTTTATGTGCAAGTGAAAGAGTGAACAGATTGTGGCCTATCCATACAATGGAATAGTGGTTAGCAATCAAACAGACCAAACTGATGATACCTGCAACAAGATGAATGAAACTCAGAATCATTATACTGAATGAAAGTAGTCAGAAGCAAATTATTACATGCCATTGATTCTACTTAAATGAAATTCTAAAAATGCAAACCAATACAGATTGACAAAAAATGGATCACCTGGTGCCCTAGCCTTGGAGGAGAGGGAGATGTGGCTGGCAAAGGGGTATGAGAAATCTTTTAGCAAAATGTAAATGCTCTGAATCTTGTCTGTTATGGTGGTTTCATGGTTGTATATAACTGCAAAATCTCATCATATTGTATGAGTTAATAGATTACATTCATTGCAAGTACACTATACCTCAGTACAATGTATTTTTTGTTAAAAAGTGGTATTATAAACAACTTTATGCCAATGAAGTTGACAACTTAGATATAAGGAACAAATGGCTTAAAAACACAGCTTACCAAAACTGACACAAGGAGAAATCCTCAATAGACCTATATCTATGAAAATAGTTTTGTTGATTATCAGAACACTTTTAATTGTGAAAAATAGAGAAAAACTCTAGACCGAGGTAGTTTTACTAAGGAATAAGATCAAATATTTAAGGGACAAATAATATCATCATATCCAAATAATACACTGAGGACAATAGAGCTCTGTCACCGAAATATAAACTACATTACAATAAGAAAGTACAGTCTAATATGCCTACAAACAAAACAATCCTTAGGAAATTTTACTAAGTTAAATTTGACAACATATAAAATGTATAATACATCATGAAATAGAGATTATCCCAGGATTGCAAGGTTGGCTTAGCTTTCAGAAATCAATGAGTGCGATTTACTTTATTAACAGAATTTTAATATATATATAAATTATTATCTCAGTCAATGATTGGCCAAAATACAAAAAAAAATAACTTTTTTCTAGTGTCTAGAAATTGGAAAGTAAGATTATAAAAATACCACTACAATAACATTTTTAAAACTATAATACTAGGGAAAAATTTAGTAAAAGACATTCAAAACTCTGCACTAAAAACTACTTCAAAATGCTGAGACAAATAAAAGAAGATCTAAATAAATTCAGATATACATTATTTTTATGGAGTGGAAAAATCAGTATTTTTTAAGATACCAATATTCAAATTAAGCTCCAAACAGTTGCAGTGCTTTCCCTAACAGAATTCTTCTGTGCTTTTTTTGTGCAAAGTTGCTTTTGTCTCTGAAATTTACATTAATTTACATCTTGAAAAAAACAGTGCAGTAGGAAACTTATTCTACCTGATTTGAAGACCCGCAGTAATGCTGCATGAAGACAGTATTGTTTTGGTGTAATAACAGAGAAATCAACTGAATAGAATTGAGAGTCCAGAAATAAACTGTTTTTACACAAAAGTAACAAGACGGTTCAATGGCTTACACACAGTATTTTCAACAAATAGTTTCTGAACAGCTGGACATCCATGTGGAAGAGGAGTCTTTGTCCCTTTCTCATCCCATCACAAAAATTACTTTGTGCTGGTCATTGACCTAAACTGAAAAGCTAGCAAGAAGAAACTTCTAAAACAAAATACAAGATAAAATATCTGCAACGTTGGTTGGCAGAGATTTCTTACAGAGGACGTCAAAATCACTATGTCTAGAAAAAAATTCCTTCTGTTAACATTAAAGTCTTTTGCTCTTTGGACCACTGTTAAGAAAATAAAAATATGAGCCACAAACTGGAAGAAAATGCTTGCAATATCTGTGAAAGGTCTGTGAGCTAAGATATATAAAGAATTCCCACAACCTGATAACAAAAAGATTTTTAAGATCCTCAAGACTGAAATAAATGTTTCACAAAAGAAGATATATAAATGTCCAATAGGCACATGAAAAGGTGTTCAACATTTTTATTTGTGAGGGAAGTGCAAATAAAAACCAAAATGGAATACTATTGAATACCTACCAGAATGTCTAAAATTAAGATGCTTGAAAACCATCAAGGAGATAGTATTATGTAAAAAGAGAGCAAATAAGCAATTCTTTGCCTCAGTCTTTTTTTAATCTGTGTATAATTTGAAATAATTCTTTTTTTCAAAGAAAAGAAGAAGATGCTTGACAACATCATATGTTGGTGAGGACAGACAGCAACTGGACTTCTCTTACCTTTGGCATATCTTATAAAGTGACACATCTATACCATGACCCAGTAATATTATTTTTAAGTATTTACCCAATAAAATCAAAGTATGTGTCCACAAAAAGACTTGTACAGGAATGCTTGTAGCAGCTTAATTAATATGTACACAAAAAATCAATAGAAAGGAAAATGGATTAACAGATCATAGAACGGAATAGTATTCAATAAAAAAAGAGTAAACCAGAACACGGGAGATATAGACCAGAAAATGGGAGAATTTCAATAATATTAAAAGCCAACATTAAGGGGCATGTAGGTGGCTCAGTCAGTTAAGCATCCAATTCTTGGTTTCAGCTCAGGTCATGATCTCAGGGTCATGAGATAGAGCCCGGCGACAAGCTCTGCACTGAGCAGGGAGTTTGCTTGAGATTTTCTCTGTCCCTCTCCCTCTACTCCTCCCCTCCCAATAAATAAATAAATCTTTTTTTAAAAGGCAATATTAGTAAGCAAAAAAGCCAGGCTCAAAAAAATACATACCTCCTGATTCCAATTACATGAAGATCAGGCAGGGCAGGCAAAACTAAGTTTTAGTAATAGAAAATAGAATAGTGGCTGCCTATGGGGAGTAAAGATTGACTGAAAGTAGAAATGAAGTATTTGGGGAGATGGCAAAAATATTCTGTATTTTGACTGAGATATTGGTTATATGAGTTTCTAATTTAAGTCAAACTGATTGATTAAATTGTACAGTAAATAGCTATACCTTTTCCTATATGTAAATGTCCTAATTCTAGAATTCAGGATTAAGAAGATTTCTTTCAGAATTGTCAAAGAATGAGCTTTTTCCACAAATCCTCTCTATCACGTCAGATACACTGAGATGCTACAGATATACTGAAATGCTACATGTATTTTAAAATCAATACTTAGCTGAGCTCAAAGGCAAGAGAAGAGAGAGGAAGATCCAGTCTCCAGAAAGGAAGAGAAAATCAGTTCTAAAAATAGATGTACAACTTAAATTACGTTTTTCATGGGTATAGCTTTGGGTAACAGAGACCCAAATATGCTGTGGTTGGGACACTATGGAAGTTTCTCTTTTACCTAACAATCCAAAGGTCCTGGACTAGCCTGCAGTTCTAGTGTATGATATTTTCCTAGACTCATTCTGTTGGGCATCAGGATAGAAGGATAGAAGCAAAATCAAAGACAGATATCCTCCCCCTTTTAAGGACTTGTTCCAGAAAATGCACACAGCACTTTAAATGATGTTGGCAGAACTCAATATTGCACTAGCTACAAAGGAATTGTGAAATAGTTATCTTTAATCTAAGGTCATGGGTCCAAATAAAAATGGGCTTCTTTTACTGTAGAAATGGGGAATGAAACTGGATTTGGCTGAAGCCAAAGAGTACGTGGGCCAGGATTTTAATACCTACATAGGAAATCTGAAATCTCATGGTGGTTATTTGGAATTGAGTTTTCTGTGTAAATTCAGGTACCACAAAGGGCTATCTCAGCAATGAGTAGAAATTTGAATAAATCTTTACACACGGGAGGGAAGTTGGCCACCTGACCAAGACAATAAATTGGAAAATACAATATATTATCCACGAGGAAACAGAAACTCTGGTCTGTACCACGTGGATACATGGATCATGATTTCTTAGTACACATGTAGTGTGGGAATACCACATCCTAAAATTAAAAAAAAAAGAAGAAAATCTTTTGTACCCAGAAACAATAAGCAATACTTCGAGGGAACACTTCCACAAAGTGGCACTGACAGGCAGCATTCCAAAGAAAATAGCGCTCCCTAGATGAAACCACCATCAAAATCATACTCTGCATGTGAAAAGGGTTGCTTGTGAGAGGATATCAGCGGGCACAACAGAAGGGGGACATCTCTCCCAAGGAGCCTCAGATAATAGAACCATCTGAATATACATTAATTTTCAAGAAATTAAATTTCTAAGGAAAGAACAGGACTTACGGAGAACAGGCAGATGTGAAAAGGAAACAAATCAGATTCTTTAAAATCAATTATTTCTCTTAAAAAAATCATTAAACATTTTTGTGTCCTCTGTGGCAGAGTAAGCTCCTAATAGCCTAACCCTCCCACCAGTAACAACCCCAGACTCTGATGAAATACAAATCCATCGGGTCAAGACCTCTGGTGATTGAACAAAATCAGGCAAATTTCAGAGTTGAAACTTAGAGGATGAACTCGGAGTGATTTTCCCCTTGTGGCCTGAAGGTTGGCTACATTCAGGAAACTGGAGTGGTTAAAATTTCAATAGAAATCTCTGTCTATCTGACCTAAAGAGGTGAAAGAATGGAGCATGACCCAAGAATTAAAGGAAAGAAACCAAAACGGGAGGCAGCTGGGGAGGGAGCCATAGTGCCACGTATGAACTCATCCCAAGTCTTTGCCTGATCCCTGGACTGTCTTTGCTCAAAACAGACTCTAAGCAGTTCTATCAAAGGCAAACAAGGTACTGATCTAAGATCCGACTATTATCCAAAATACAGTCAGGAATAATGCAGAATCCAGAGTCTCCTCAACATAAAATGTACCACGTCCAACATACAATCCAAAATTACTCAACACACAAAGACCGTGGAAAATGGGATAAGCTCACATGGGAACATGCTAGATGCTAGAATTATCAGACAGGGATTTTAATACAGCTGTTGTAACTGTGCTCAGTGACATAATGGAGAATATATTCATAATCACAAGACAGGAAATTTAGGCGCCCCTAAAAACACTTCTAAACACTTCTAAATAAATAAATAAATATATATATATAATTCATCCTACTAACAGAACCATTACAATGATTTCACTAGATGTAGCCTTGGTGAAATTAAAAAATATGTAACAACCAGGTTTAAACAGAGACTAGAACCAGGGGAAGAAGGAAGTATGAACTGGAAAGTGCATAGCGGTACAATGGAAGTTAAGGATGAAGAGATGCAAAAGTTAGGACACTAAGCGGACAGAACAAGAAAGTCTAGTATTTGTCTATGGGCACTTCATAAGAGAATAAAGTGAATCCACCGACAGTAAAGAGGACAATGGAGAATTGTCCAAATTGGTGAAAGTTAGGCATTCTCAGATTAGAGAAACATAACACATCTTAAGCCAGATGAAAAAAATAGATCTTCTCCTAAACAAATTTTCTTCATGGGAAAACCAAGACAAATATCCTAAATATTACCAGAGGATGAGGATGGGGGGACACAGAATACCTGCAGACCATCATCATCCGTGTACTTTCAAAGTAACGATAACAGGCCAGAGGTCAATGAAATGTATTTAGGTTACTAAATAAACATAACCATTAAATTAGAATTCTAAATTCATCTGGAACAGTATTGAAAGGTGAGGATGAGTTAGTTAAAAAACTGAGCTAGAAGAAGCTCATATCCTTGAAAGAATGACTGAAAATAGAACTTCAGCCAAAGAGAATGGAACCAGGAATACAGGGTTAAAACAAAACAAAACAAAAACCAAATAGAATACAAGAAGTAAAAGCAGGCAAAGAACCACTGATAAAATATTGTGGAAATTTTAAATAAATAGTCCCTGACAACAGTTATAATAAGAAGTCATTTTAATGAAATAAGATGAAAGATAGGAAGGGGGAAATATTGCAGAGCTAATGTCCTTCTATCATTAGAAGACAAGAGAGACAAGACATTTTAAGATGTTTGAATTGCATGGTGCTGAAAACATCATTTGCCAACATTTAAAATTCAAGAGCTTTCTCCTAAAGAATTGATTTTCTGTTAACTTGAATATACATTTTGTCAATTTTAACTTAATCACTGGGAGATTATACAGAGAATGTAAATTTTCAAGACAACTGAGGGAAGTAGGGGAGTGTTAAACCTGGTCCACCCACGGGGTGCTATGACAGGAGAAAAGTAGGGACAGAGAAAACAAGAAACCACATGCGTAGAAAGCATGAGCACTTCCCATGTTATCTGATCTCCTTTAATTTATTATTCACACCTTCTAGGAGGATGGAGAACCGCTTTTACAACCAAACGGGAAATACAGTGCAAAGGACTCATTTTACAAGTCCTCGACTCAAAAGTAAGCATTTTTCCCAATAGAACTTTGATTTAAAAATGTACTTCTAGGGGCGCCTGGGTGGCTCAGTCGGTTAAGCAGCCGACTCTTGATTTCAGCTCAAGTCATGATCTCAGGGTCCTGAGATTGAGCCCCATGTGTAGCTCTGCACTTAGCGGGGAGTCTGCTTGAGATTCTCCCTCTCCATCTCCCTTTTCTCCCTCTGCCCCTCCCCCTCCACATAAATAAATAAATAAGTCTTTTAAAAAATAAAAAAAATAAACTAAAAAAATAAAGTATTTGTGTCATCTTTCATGACACATCCCCTTTGTATCCACAGTGTCCTGGCTTCAATGAGTCATTCAGAGAGCATCAGATGCAGATACTTACTCACTCATGTTGATGGCTAAAATAAAGAGGTCAAGGGAGAGTCTTAAAGAAAATCTATGTTTAATAGAAGAATAAAACCAAAGCAGAAAGGAAATGGTTAGAGAGAGGAGAAGATAAGAGTATAGCATCACAGAAAACCAAAGCAGAGAAAGCCTGAAGGAGTTCATTTACTCAGTCAAAAACCATCTTCAACTCTTGCTGTGTGTCTGTGCCCTAGGCTATGAGGTTCATCAGGGAATAAAGCAGACAAAGATCTCTGTTCTCAAAGAGCTCTCATTCTAAAGGGAGATGGACGATAAGCACAAACGTAACACGTAAATAGCTCATATCTTAGAAGGTAATGAGTCTATGGAAACATAAAAAAGATGGCACAGGATAAGAGCATCAAGGGTATCCTGTGTAAGGGTAGGAGGTTTCAGTAGTGAAGGAGGTCTGCGGGGGGGGTCCTCCTCAGTGATGGGATTTGAGAGAAGCTCAGAAGGCATAGGGAAGTGATTGCAGATCTCTGGAGTGACCATTTTCCAGGCAGAGGGAATGCAGAACCATGCAGAGACCTGTGTCAGAAATGTGCATGGAGTCAGGGGTGCACCCGGGCCAGGGTATCTAGAGCAGAGTACAAGAGGGGAATTAGAAAGAGAAGATGGGAAAAAGCAGGGAGTGTCTGGAACCAGACGTCCAGGGGCACTTTAAGCAACTGTAAACACCAGGGCTTTTTCTCTGAGGGAAGTGAAGGTTTAGCAGAGAAGTGGCAAGATCAGACTCTCAGAAAGTAACGTGGTGGCCTCTGTGTTCCCAGACAACCGGATGAGGCAGAAGGGGGAGGCCAGGGTACCGCTGGCGTCTATAGAGGTCAGGTAAGGACGGTTTGGGGGAGGCTGGTAGGAAGGTGTCAGCCACGGTTGGCTTCTGGATATATTTTGAAAGTAGAGCCAACACAATTTCCAGTTTGCAGGTAATGAATCTCAAGGAAATAGGAGTCAAGGACAATCCAAGGGTTTGGGCTAAGCAGCCAGATGGCCTGAGGTTGCCATTACTTTGACACAGGGGAGTGGGTTTGGAGGGAAAGGTCAGAAGTCCATTTTAGACCTGCTGAATATAAAGATGTTCATTAGATATCCACGTGGCTACGTCAAGTAGGTGACAGGGTGTATGGGTCTGGGGTTTGGAAGAGCAGCTAGAGAAATTAAGTGCAGGGGTCATGGCTTAGCAACAAGTGTGAATTGGCAGACACACGTTAAGGGTGTTCGGGGAGGAGGCAGTGAAACTGTGCAAACGGTCAAGGACAGTCAACCCCGAGAAGAGATGATTGCAGTTGCCCAGTGGGCTTTGAAATCAGCAGAAACACAGAGAGTGGAGGAGCGGGGGTCCGGGGGTGGCTGCCGTGAGCATAGGGACCTGACAATGTGTGTGGGTGCTGCAAAGCACTTCATTCCCTCCAAAGTCCTTCCTTCCCCAGGGGCTGAACCCAGCAGATGTGCCTCACATTTCAGCCTCACCCACCATCAGTTTCATGAAATATACTTAGGAGTAGATATTTTCCCAGAAGGTTTATAAAAATATAAAGAATATATGTGAAATGTGTGATTAAAATCAGAAGTCATGCTTTCTCTCTCTTTTCTCTTTCTCTCCCTTTTTCTCTGCAAGTCTCCTTAGCAGAAGAAATCAGCATTGGGATACTTGTTGACCTAAATGATGCCAATTTGTTAATGAAAATGTCACTTAGTAGCCCTTTATGTGTTTTGTGTATAAGAAATGTTCTGTGAAATATCCTGCCATTCTGTAAGCTTTGGTTTCAATCATCTGTATTTAGTTTTCAGGAAGTTGAAAATTGAGGAATTTTTAAAAAGATGTTGTTTATTTATTTGAGAGAGAGAGCACAAGCAGGGAGGAGGGCAGAGGGAGAGGGAGAAACAGACTCCCCACTGAGCAGGGAGCCCAACACAGGGGCTCGGTCCCAGGACCCTGGGATCATGACCTGAGCAGAAGGCAGACCCTTAACGACTGAGCCACGCAGGTGCCCCAAATTAAGGCATTTTAAAGAATTGTACTTCTTGCCCATTTTGTGGCTGAGATGGGGGAGGAGGCAAATTCTATTTCAACATATACTTGGAGATTCTGATGCAAAATCATACAACCTTTTTTCTGTAAACAATGTCAATTTTTAATGAGGAATTATTTTCATTCTAACCCATATTTCAGAAGAAAAGATAACCAGTCAACCAAATGCATTATTAGGGTTACAGTGCCCCGTTGTCTGAAGTTCACGTCCCTTGGACAGAACCCTCTGCATAGACCACAAGTATTACAAGTCTGGATGGCAAGTTTGTAGCAAGATCGTGTGCCTTATCTCCTCCTTGTAAAACAACTGGAAAAGTATAGCAACAATCATTTTTACACAGTTCTTTTCGTTGGTGTGTTGGCAACAGCTTCTTGTTTTCCTTAGGAAGAGTGTTGTTCATGTGTGAGTCTTCATTAACTCCAAGTGAAGTGGTGAAAATATTTATCCCTTTAGAACAGGCTGCATCTTTTTAGCAAGTCATGAAAAAACAAGTACTAATTTACACTATTTACCAAGCTGCAATGCTTTAAGAGCACTACTTAAAAAGCAAAATAAACTTCATTTACATTAAAAAAGAAAGAAAGAGAAAGAAAGAAAGAAAGAAAGAAAGAAAGAAAAAGAAAGAAAGAAAGAAAGAAAGAAAGAAAGAAAGAAAGAAAGAAAGAAAGAGAAAGAAAGAAAGAAAAAGAAAGAAAGAAACAGGGTATGGAGCTGTGTTTCAGAGTCTTAGAGCAAGTTGAGAAAAGAGCTCTATGGAAAGCATCTGCAGTCTGGGGGCGGGTAGTGAGACACCCAATTCTCACCTTTCTCATCTTAAAAATGAAGGATTTTAACGAAATGGCCTATAATTTCCTCTCTGGTTTTTATTTCATTCCCTATCGTATTCTTATCTTGGTGTCTCTCAGAAAAAATTCCAGTGGTCATCTTGGAAAAAGTTGCTGATTTGGCTAAATTCATGATCCTTTGCTCAGAATATAAGGATTTTTGACAATACAAAGTATGAAATCATACTATCCGATAGTCTTATTTAAAACACGGCATATAAAAGTTTTCATAGGGGAAAAAAATCTTGTGAAACCTGTATGGAAAATTCCATAAAATATTCGTGAAATGCATCAGAGGCTCAAACAGAGATGCATCTTGCAAAATTTAATTCAACTCAGGTGAATTTCTTACGACAATACCATTCAGATATTCTGTCTGAAAAATGCACCATTTTAGGGACCCCCTGGGTGACTCAGTCTGTTAAGCATCTGCCTGTGGCTCAGGTCATAATCCCAAGGTCCTAGGATCTAGTCCTTGCTCAGCAGGAGCCTGCTTCTCCCTCTTCCTCTGCCGCTCCCCCTGCTTGTGCTCAGTCTCTCTCTGTGACAAATAAATAAATAAAATCATTTAAAATAAGAGAGAGACAAATGAACCATTTAAGCTTTCGCTACAATTAAAAGTATTTCATAAGAGTTAGCTTTTCTTTAGGCCACGGTAATTTCAGAGTGAGTGAGTTGAAAACATATACACAACAGTGAACACACTGTGGAGACATCACCATGGTGTTTAATTTCACAAATATTAATTTAATGAATCATCACATCAGTCCTATGTGGTAAATAAAATGTTTATGTTGTTTCTTATCCAGGCTTTTATCCCAAGCCCCGAGCACAGTGCTTGAAATACAGTAATCGCTGAATAGATATTTGTTGAGGGAATGAGGATCACTGGTAATTGTTTGCCAACTGAGAGGAGTGGAATTATTTGGAAGGAGAAGGCTGGCTGACAGGGTGGGACGGAGCGTTCAGCTTTTGCACCAAGGCTGGGCAGGGTAGGAGCAGGATGCTGGACACCGGGGATGGCCATCTATCCATCTATCCTGTCCGGATGCCACCACGTGAATGAGGGAGCTTTGGTTTTCCTTCAGAATCAAACTGGAGTCTGTTTAGCTGTATCTGTCATGTGTGTCTGTCTAAAACAATAAAACAAAACTTTCAAAACTTGAAATCCAAGACGGTACCTTTAGATCCGAATTCTGTGTGTATAACGCTTGCTTTTGCTAAGATGGCTGGACTCCTGGTACCACGGCCCAGACTTTGATAATCAGGATCATTGGTGTGGGGCAGTGGGAATGTGGCTCACTCTTCAGGGGCTGAGAATCTGCATCAGCATCCTGACTTCGACCACCAGTAGCTGAGCAACCTTAAGCAAATAAATTTTATTCTCTAAGCCAGAGTTTGTTTATTTGTAAGTTAAAGAATGGTCTTTCTGCCCTGCTGCGAAGGTCAAATGCATTTTTTTGTGTGTGAACTGTAAGATGCATATAATTAAATGCATTGGTTTTCTACTGCCATGCAACAGACGACCACAAATTATCAGCTTTAAACCACATGACTGCAGTCAGAAGTCCAGGTGTGCCCCGACTGGGTTCAATACTCAGAGTTTCTCAGGCTGGAATCAGAGTGTCAGCTGGGGCTGGGTCCTTGTCCTCCAGGAGCAATCGGATTCGCGGCAGAATTCAGTTCATTAAAGCTGGGGGGCTCATGCGGTGTTTCTTTTTCTTTCTTTCTTTCTTTTTTAAGATTTTACTTATTTATTTGAGAGAAAGAGAGCATGAACAAGGGGAGGGGCAGAGGGAGAGGGAGAAGCAAACTCCCTGCTGAGTGCGGAGCCCAACATGGGGCTCGATTCCAGGACCCTGGGATCACGAGCTGAGCCGAAATCAAGAATTGGACGTTTAACCGACTGAGCCACCCAGGCACCGCTCATGAGGTGTTTCTTTAAGGACAGCTGCAAAGTGTCTACCGTATGTTTATCTCTTTTTAGGGCTCACCTGTTTGGGTCAGACCTACTTAGGAGAATCCACCTTTTGATTAACTCAAATTCAACTGATTAGGGACCTTGAATATATAGGCACAATCCCTTGGCCATATAAAGTTGACATACAAAGTATCACAGGAGTGGTATCTTGTCATACTCATTCCTCTGCCCACACCAGAGGGGAGGTGGTTATATATGACATGTACACCAGGGGGCAGGAGTCATGGGGGACACCATCGAATTCTGCCTGCCACAGGGTATGATACTGCTAGGACTCATACCATTTGAATATGTATTTTTCATACTATGTCCTTATTTAATAATTTCACAGAGCTTATGAAGTTGTTCCTTGGGACAAGATGCTACCACCGAAACCCGACCCAGAAGAAACAACAGTGGAAAAAGCTGCTGACCTGATTTCACAATGTTTTACACTGAAAAGATATGAAGGGGCCCCATCAATAACCCAGGTCAGTGATTAGGGACCTCAATTACATGTGCATAATGCCTTTTCCCATATATAATGTTGCATTTTTGCAACAGTGCATTTATTTCTAAACTGAAGCCCAAAACTTGAATATTCATTTTATTGTAAGAAACATGGAAAGAACATGTAAATATATACATTTATAGACTTGAAAGTGCCATAATCAAAAAAGTCATCAGGGCGCCTGGGTGGCTCAGTTGGTTAAGCGACTGCCTTCGGCTCAGGTCATGATCCTGGAGTCCTGGGATCGAGTCCCGCATCGGGCTCCCTGCTCAGCAGGGAGTCTGCTTCTCCCTCTCCTGCTCCCCCCTCTTGTGCTCTTTCTCTCTCTCACTCTCTCTCTCAAATAAATAAATAAAATCTTTAAAAAAAAAAAGTCATCAATAACCTCAAATACTTCAATGTTACCTGTATTGCACTTCTTAAAATTTTATTTAAAAACTACCTCTGTCTCAAAAGTCCTTTGCAATGACTGTGTTTATTTTAAAACTGCACAAGGAGGACTGAGGGATGGAGAAATAATTATGATTCCATCAGAGAACCTGTGTTGAGAACAGTTCTTGAAATTGAGCCTAACCTCTGCACTCTGAGACAGAATGGGAAAACCCATGAATCATAGAGCTCTTATTTCTAGCAAAACAAAGCATAGTTGGTTGTCTCCACAGATGTATGTTTTCATATTTATTTTATTTTATTTTATTTTATTTTATTTTATTTTATTAAGAGAGAGAGGGCGGGGAGGGGCAGAGGGAGAGAGAGAATCTTAAGCAGGTCTACGTTCAGCATAGAGCCTGACATGGGGCTCGATCTCACGACCCTGAGATCATGACCAGAGCCAAAATCAAGAGTTGGACACTTAACCGACTGAGCCTCCCAGGCACCCCTCTGTGTTCATTTCCAAACATCAAGAATTCAGCACGTGAATTTTTGTATCCACACCACCAGCCAGGGTACTTTTCCTAAAGTGTGAATCGCTTCATATCACTCCTCTGATTAAAACCCTTCATTTTTGAGGAAGTGAAATCCATGCTCTTTGACAGGACATGTCCCCCGTCCTGTTATTTGCCCATGGCCCCTCCTCAGCCTGATCCTTACCTTCCTGTTCCTCTTGCTCCTCAAACCCCATCCTCTGAACAAACAGTATTCCACTCCCTTCAGCATTCCCTTTTTTCCAGGCTAAGTCCCATGAATCCTTTGGGTCTTAATGTGGGACCTCACTATTGCCCTCCCAACCCTGGCTCTGTGCTTGCAAAGCGCCTCCTACTTGCATTGAATCTCTCATCCTTTCGCTCTGTTCCTCATCCCTTGGAAGTCTGACAAGGCTGGGGACCACCTCTCATAACAAAGCTCTTTCCTATGTAAAACACATAGCACTAAAGAGGAAAATGGTTATATATAAATATGGTGCTAAATACGGACTCCTAAGAGGTTCAGAACCACAGGGTAAGAAGCCCACATTATTTTGAAAATCTTTGTCAGCTTTTACAGAGCAAAATGGCAGCAAGAGAGAAACAATGTGGCTATAATATAAAGTCTTGGCACAGGATTTGCCCATAGAAACTAAACTAAGTCGGAGGACAGAAAATGTGCCTGGATTCTTACAGCTGTTTTTAAGGATCTCTCAACTACTTAAAAATATTTTTATATCTTTTGAAAATTATATCTTTTGAAAATATTTTTATATCATTTTTAAACATATGCTTTGGCATCTAATTATGCCAGAACCCAAAGTCCTTCCTGGCAAGATGAAGTTCAAAGCTCAGGGTCTGGATGGGGCTGGAAAGGGGAGAACAGCCTGGGGCTGCAGAGGGTGGACAAAAACAGAGCCAAGTGACCACAGGTTCTGAGATGAAAACCAAAATCAGACCTTTCACAGGGCTTCAGTCTATAGGACGTAGATGATGAGGCAGATTCCAGCTGTGTGAAAACTAATGGAAACTAAGGGTCTGAGGGCAGAGCAGAGACCAGGAGGGGCTCTGGGGCAAAGCCCTCTGTTGCTAAGCAGGTTTGGAGAGTGCTTTCCATTGGGAGCCTGGGGCTTGCCTATGATGTGGTGCGGATGGTTAAGAGCACAGGAGTTTATAGACAAGACATGATGTGATTTGCTCATTAAATATGTCATTCATTTTGTTGCTGATTTTAGATGGTTGGTGGACTCTGGGACAGATTTCAAACAAGATCTTTCTTGACACCGGTCAAGCCAGTTACTTTGTAAGTTTTATCCCCCTGTGTTCTCATCAGTAAATTTTTCACTATCACAGATCTCTCACTGATACGTCTGGTGCTCCCATCCATGGCTTATAGAAGGGGTGAGGGGCATATCCTCTGGAGAACATTCCAGAGACCTCAGACTTCCATCCCTGTGACGGGAAAGAGAACCCAAGTCCCGTTCACTTGCTCAGTGTTGCCTGCTTTCTCTTGTTTTCTCTTAACCCTCCTTACAATTTAGACTATGAATGGGGCGTCTGGGTGGCTCAGTCAGTTAAGCGTCCGACTGTTGATTTTGGCTCAGGTCTTGATCTCTGGGTCCTGATATTGAACCCTGCATCAGGCTCCTGCTGAGCGTGGAGCCTGCTTGAGATTCTCTCTCTCCCTCTGCCCCCCGCCCCACATTCTCTCTTTAAAAAAAAACCCACAAAAATTTAAAACCATTTAAAAATAAGGAGTGCTTTATGAATAAGTTGATATAAAGAATTATAATGTTGTGAAATCCATGGACTTCAAAGGATTGTAACATTTCTATCAACTTTTGCATCAAGCAGTTATTTTGTGTTTTATTTTATGCTAGAAACTATGGCTTTATTATTATTCCTTCCACGTAAGTAATTTTGTGCATGCAGTCTAAAAAAGCCTGATGTTTCTGTCTTCGAAAATGTCACTACTTCTTCCTATTTTTTGTTCTCACTACAACCCACATCCAGGTTATCATCTATTTTTTATTTTTTAAATTTATTTTTGAATAAATAATTGAAATTTAATATATACAAAACATACAAATAAGAATATGATGCAATTTGTGTAGCATTTCCCAGTTTTAGAAATAGAGCATTACCAACATAATGGAGAGCTTCTCTGTTCTTCCTTAGGGATCACTATCATTCTGGATTTGATGTTTCATATTTCATACCTTCCTATAATCCTTTAAAACACATGTATTCTTTTTAACCAAGATATGGCATTGTGTTCCATGGTTCTAAACTCAATATAAGTGGCATTATATATATATATACAACTTGAACATTTTTGTTCATTGTTGTGTTTGTGAGATTTATACAAGTTGGCATTTAGATCTCTAGGTGCTCACTTTCCTTGCTGGATAGTCTTGCGTTGTATGGATATACCACAATTTATTTATCCATTCTTGTAATTTAATTATTTTTTGATTTTATTGCAGTTGGAAACAATGTCCCCATTTCTTCATGTACTCAAGCACAAAAATATTTCTAGATTTTATATACATATTTACCTCTACAATTGCGGCATCAAGAGGGTGCCTTCCTTATAATCTAGAGATCGGCACATTCTGCTCCAGATGCCTTATACCTATGGGCTAAACCATTGGGAGCGCTTGAGTTCCCACCACTGCACATCATGGCCAGCATTTGGAATTTCAAGTTTAAAAAAATTCTAATCTTATGAGTATGAAATTGTATTTCATTATCATTTTCACTTACATTTACCTGATAGCCAATAATCATTTTTTGTAGGTTACGACTCACTTGGGTGTTCACATCTCTAACTTACCTGTTCATATATTTTTCCCCATTTGCAGTTGGGTTCCTTGTCTTTTATGTATTAATTGTATAAATTTTTATGTTTACTATTCTGGAAAAAAATTCTTTGTTGGTAATATGCATCAAAGTATCTCCTTTTCATCTGTGACTTTTCTGTTTTATACTGCTCTTTGCTGAACTGAAGTTTTGAATTTTAATATAACTGAATTCATCAATATTTTCTTCCATGTCTTATTATTTTTATGGACTTTTTAATAGATCTTTCCCTACCCAGAAGTAATATATTATTCTTCTTAACTTTTTTCTAAAAAACACTTTGCTTTTCACATTTATTTCTTTAAACCACTTGAAATCAACTCAGGTTTAGGGTGTGAATGAGGGATCCATTTCTCCACATGACTGAACAATTACCCTAGTGCAGGTTAATGAGTAGACTCTACTAAGTAGTTTAATGAGTAAAGTGTAGCCTGTTGGTTGCAACCCATTGGTAGTGAGTCACAACCACCATTTTGTAAAATTAAATAGAATAGAAAATATAAGAATGAATCATATGGAACTCTAGACAGATCTGTGTATTTTGCAAAAAATACTGCAGATGTTTATAAAGAATCATGTAAGACAAAGATAATGCATAAGAAAAGCACATGTCCACAGTGAGATTATTCTATCTTTTCTTTCCTAGAGATTCGATCATCACCTCAATGGGAAGGTTAATCTTGTACATTTAATTTTATATTTACCTAATCCACAACTAATTGCTAAGTCCAGGAGATATTTAACTGTAGTCGGCAAAATTAATGAGAGTTCTTGATAAATTTCAGTTATGGAAAAATAATGTCAAAGACAACATTTTTCAAATGTTTGTACTACGTCAATAAAACCAGCTTATATTGCCCTTTAGAAATGAATTTTTATATCAGTAAGAGAAAAAAGAATAATGAAGTGAAAATAAGCAGAATCATAATCACGTTTAACTGTTGCATTTGGTATTGCAAATGGTGAAAATATTGAGAAGAATGTTGTCTTGTCAGCAAATGTAGATTTTCTCAAGCCATATTCTAAAAATAATGTATAAACTTTTTGATAAAGATTATTTAAAATGTTTTGCCAAATGTGGAATACATCCCAATATAAAAAATAGATTCCAAGGTAGAAGTTGAAAGGTAATAATTTTTTAAAGATTAAGACACTCACAAAATATAAGACTCATAAACATAGCAAGCTGAAACTGTTGGTGGTCACAATCAAATATCTTTTAGAAGAACAAAGATGCATTGGGTGTTATATGCAAACAATGAATCATGGAACACGACATCAAAAAATAAATAAATAAGTAAATATTTTTTTTTTAAAAGTACATTTATCTAACTAAAAAAATAAGTAAATAAAAGAACCAAGATGCAAATCATTGGTGCCAACTTTTACATTATGCGAGTACTAATAAGAACACTATTAGCATCTTTTTATTTATATATCATGTGGTGAAATAGCAAATAGTTCACCCAGATGATAAAATTTGTATTCCCGTTTATATGAATCCATTGCCTTTTTAATTTTTTAATTTTTAATTTTAATTTGTTTTTTAGAGAGAGAAGGGGGGAAGGGCAGAGGGAAAAGGAGAGAGAGAATCTCAAGCAGGCTCCATGCCCAGCACAGAGCATGATGTGGGGCTCGATTTCACGAGCCTGAGATCATGATTTGAGCTGAGATCAAGAGTCAGATGCTTAACTGATTGAGATACCCAGGTGCCCCCATTGCACATTTTATTTTATTTATTTTTTTATTCTTATGTTAATCCCCATACATTACATCATTAGTTTTAGATGAAGTGTTCCATGATTCATTGTTTGTGCATAACACCCAGTGCTCCATGCAGAATGTGCCCTCCTCAATACCCACCACCAGGCTAACCCATCCTCCCACCCCCTCCCCTCTAGAACCCTGTTTGTTTTTCAGAGTCCATCGTCTCTCATGGTTCGTCTACCCCTCCGATTTCCCCTGCTTCATTCTTCCCCTCCCGCTACCTTCTTCTTCTTCTTTTTTTTTTTCTTAACATATATTGCATTATTTGTTTCAGAGGTACAGATCTGAGATTCAACAGTCTTGCACAATTCACAGCGCTTACCAGAGCACATACCCTCCCCAGTGTCTATCACCCAGTCACCCCATCCCTCCCACCCCACCCCCCACTCCAGCAACCCTCAGTTTGTTTCCTGCGATTAAGAATCCCTCATATCAGTGAGATCATATGATACATGTCTTTCTCTGTTTGACTTATTTCACTCAACATAATACCCTCCAGTTCCATCCACGTCGTTGCAAATGGCAAGATCTCATTCCTTTTGATGGCTGCATAATATTCCATTGTATATATATACCACCTCTTCTTTATCCATTCATCTGTCGATGGACATCTTGGCTCTTTCCACAGTTTGGCTATTGTGGACATTGCTGCTATAAACATCGGGGTGCACATACCCTTTCGGATCCCTACTTTTGTATCTTTGGGGTAAATACCCAGTAGTGCAATTGCTGGATCATATGGTAGCTCTATTTTCAACTTTCTGAGGAACCTCCATACTGTTTTCCAGAGTGGCTGCACCAGCTTGCATTCCCACCAACAGTGTAGGAGGGTTCCCCTTTCTCCGCATCCCCGCCAACATCTGTCGTTTCCTGACTTGTTCATTTTAGCCATTCTGACTGGTGTGAGGTGGTATCTCATTGAGGTTTTGATTTGGATTTCCCTGTGCGGAGCGATATTGAGCACTTTTTCATGTGTCTGTTGGCCATTTGGATGTCTTCTCCCATTGCACTTTTTAAATAGGAAATCATTTGATCAGTGAAAAGCTGTATGTCTTAGTCAGTATTGCCATGTCTCCAAGCTTTTGAGAGTGCTGCTCACCCTGACCCTTCCTCTATGCAAATGTTGCTCCTAGGAGCCCACACTAAAACCTATAATCGAATGGCTATGTGGCTCAACTCATAATGCCCAAACCTAGAAACCACCAAGATATCTTTCAACAGGCCAGTGGGAAAGCACATACTGGATAAACATACTAGAGTATACCCATGCAATGACATACTACTCAGCAATGAAAAAACCAAATGCAACACACAATAGAGTGTGTGAATCTTAACTGCATTTTACTCAGTGAAAGCAGCCAGACCCAAAGGGTCACATATTGTATGACTCCATTTATATGACATTTAGAAAAGGCAAAACTACCAGGATGGGAATAGAACAATGGCAGCCAGGAGTTGGGAAGGGGGGAAAGGGATGAATACAGAGAGCCTAAAAAGGGAACATTTAGGGTAGTGAACTGCTCTATATGGTTACTTGACTCTGTATTTGTGAAACCAATAGAACTATTCACTAAAAAGAACAAACTTCACCGGGTGCCTGGGTGGCTCCGTCGGTTAAGCGTCTTTCGGCTCAGGTCATGATCTTGGCATCCTGGGATCGAGTCCCACATCGGGCTCCCTGCTCAGTGGAAAGTCTGCTTCTCCCTCCCCCCTTGTTCCTCCCCCCTGCTCATGCTCTCTCTCTTTTTCTCTGTCAAATAAATAAATAAAACCTGTAAATAAAAAAAAGAACAAATTTTCCTGAATGCAAAGTGAAATAAATACATGCATATATGCACCCATACGTGCCAGATGTTGGGGGAATCCAGGATGGAATGCGGATGGTGGCAAAAGAATCTATGTTTCAAATCAGTGACGTAACTACACTTTAGTGGATGGTCCTAAATAAGTTTGGAGACAGTATTTTGACGGAATAACGTAAGGCTAGAGATGAAACCAATTGTATATAAGTGCTATGCTCTAGATGGTGTGTGCGTCTCCCCAGGGAAATGGGTTGGTGATTCTAACACTGCTTACATGTATGGGTTTGAACAAAACGAAATGTTTGCTAGATAACAGGAAGCAGGTTTCACACTGTCAGGAGAAAATACGAATAAGTAAGGAAGAAAGGCTATGCATGAACCCTGTGGCACTGGATTTGATCGGGGGGATCCTATGAACTCAGGCTTACTGTAATTTATATACAGATAGCAGATACAGAAATACACACACACATGTGGGTCTGTAGAGGTGCCCACACTCGTGTCCGTCCCCAGCTCTGTCCACTCGGAGTACCCAGGAGCAGGGACACCTACCCCAGCAGCCACAAGCATAACCAACACCCAGATGTCGGCTTTTATTTTTTATTTTTTTAAAGATTTTATTTATTTATGGGAGACAGAGAGAGAGGAGATGCACAGAGGGAGAAGCAGACTCCCCCCTGAGCAGGGAGCCAGACTCGGGGCTCCATCCCAGGACCCCGGGATCATGACCTGAGCCCAAGGCAGACGCTTCACTGACTGAGCCACCCAGGTGCCCCCAGATGTTGGCTTTTAATCACCACTCTCCAAGAAAAGAAATTTTGAGACCCCTAAAGAAATGGCCGATTCTGGGGCTGGAGCAGGGAAAATACAAAATGAACCTGGAGCTCCTTGTGATGCTATAAATAACTGTGATCTCGTGTGAGTCACAGAACTTCGTGCCCTGGACTGCTTCCTGTATACCATGGAGAGTTAGACTGGATGGTCAGTAGGAGCCATTCAACATAAAAATTCCGTGTGTCTAAGAAAATCGGGGGTCCGGCTTTGCCAGATAGTGCCCGTCCAGTCCCGAAGGAAGCGTACGGCAAAAGGGAAAGCCAAGAAGAAAGGCTCTAAATTAGGGCTACAGAGAGCAAACCAAGAGCAAACCCGACTCCTTGAGAGCTGGAGTCAATTTGTTCTGTTTTTGATTTTCACTTAAAACTACATCTTTAAATCACCTCAGTTTAAAATTACAAACTCTTAGAGGTTAATTCCCATGAGGTATCTTAACACTTTGCTCTTCTTAATAAGAGAAACACTGTAATAATTTGATGCTTATTAAGTTAATGTCAATAACTCCATTGTCCTTATTTTCTCTTTTTTCTAAGCGTGAGTCCAAGTTCCAGAAGCAAATACATTCCTCTTTATACGTAAGTGAGAGTGTTTCTAAATGTCTTAAAAATTACTAGATTTACATCTAAATTGTAGCTGCCTTCAGCTCACTCATGTTTGTAATTCACTGTTTAAGACAACTTATACTTTCGAACAGATTTCTAATGTTTTGCCAGCACACAGCCTGCTTAATGTCAGGACTTCCATCACAGATCTGTTAACGATTATGATAAAAGAAAGAAAGGGGGAGTGGTATTTTTCTGTTTCCCCAAATTGGTTATTTTACGAAGTAAAATACGCTGGGTGTTACTAATATTGGATGTTGTCAACCAGAAAGGCTTTGATACTCGATGCGGAAGATGCAATGTGCTCGCTAACACTGAAGTACAGGAAATGTCTCTTCTTACTTTTCTAAATTTAAATTTGGCTTTCCATAGTTGGCAAGGACCTGCATCGTCCACTGTGTGGGGGTCCTCTCCGCTTTGGGTTGAGGAATAACCTTGTGTTTGAGTCTGTTGGGCTGCTATCCTGAAACGTCACTGACTGGGTGGCTTATAAACAACAGACATGTCTTTCTAACAGTTCTTGAGCCTGGAAGCCCAAGATCTGGGTGCCAGCCTGGCGGGGAGAGGACTCTCTCCTGAGTCCCAGACTTCTCCACCTGTCCTTCCAGGGTGGAAGGGGCAAGAGAGCTCTGTGTTCTTAGAAGAACACTAATCCCACTCAGGAGGGCTCCACCCTCATGATCCGAGCTCCTCCCACCTCCTGCTCCCTCCACCTCCTCCTACCATCACCTTTGGGCATTAGAATTTCAACATAGGAATATGGGAGGAACATAAATATTCAGATCATAGGGCCATGGAACAAAGTGAATCCAAGAAGATGGGTCTTTCACCTTTGCCCTTCCCCTCCCTCATTACTGCTCCATGATGGAGGTGACCAGTCTTTCCAACTAAGTTTCTGTCCCCAGCTGGAGCCCTAGTGGCTCTGGCAGATGCCGGTCTCTGCCCTACCCCAGGCTTGATCCCCTTCTCCAGTGAGGGAGCCAACCCAGGGCTGCAGAGACAGCCTGATTCTCGGCACCAAAAAACACAACCCACCTGTTACTCCCACTCTGGCCCAAACTTAAGATCATGAGGGCCTGGCAACTGTTACTCTGAAAATGGGAAAATCTCTTGCCTTTATTTTTTTAAGGCAAATTTTTCCATCATCGTGATTATTATTAATTTATTTTGCTTTTTCAGTTTTTGATCTATTTTAGCAAATAAGATTTCCTTTGGATGTTAGGACCCTGTTGATCTTTTTGTCCATTTTTCTTATAAAGAAACCCACGTTTTCTTTCCCTGTCATTAAACAGCGGTTACGTGCAGTCCACAAATGCTGATGACGTGGACAACCCCTTCGGAGACATCACATCTGTCGCCAAGCCTCGGACCTCTAAAACGCTCTATACAAACACAAGTCGGTGAGTTCCACTCATAATTACTCCCCTTATGTTACCGTTAAGGATGGAACATGGTGATGGGCTTTATCATAAGTGAGAAAGAAAAGACGGCCACCAGGGACATAGCTTAAGAAGAAAGACAGCAGCTGTCTGAAAGCACTTGTCACAAATGAGATCACAATTTTGTGCACTGACTAACCTGGGTGCCTGGATATACATGCATGTGATATATTTTATATTCCACGTTTTATAGATATATAAAATATATTCACATAATCTATATAAAATATATTTTATATATTATAAAATTGTATAATAATATACTTATATATATTTACACACTTCTGTAATCTTATATATATATACTTATGTATACTTATACTCTTCTATAATCTTATATAATATATAATATAAATATATCACATATATTTTTATAATATACAAATAATATATACAGTAATATATAATACATTATTATATATAATATGCTTATAATATAACATATAACATATATAAAACATATATAATATAAAACATAATATAAAAAAGTTATATAACTTATAAGCTATAATATAATATATTGTATGTAAAACATGTACTATATGATATATAATATTATATAATACACACTACATATCATATATAAATATAAAAATATATTTATCATATAATATATTAAGCTATATAAATATATGTAGCATGTTTATATATAATATGTATATATATTTGCTTTTACCAATGGGAACAGTAGGGCTCAGAAGTTACTTCCCTAGGATCCACCAGACGCTGCTGGATGTTGAAATCCTGTGCTCCTTTCATTATGTCACTGAGTCGCTGAATGTCATGGATATTCTCCCATCAGTTTCTGTGATGACTGACAAATTTGCACATTTCATGCAAGGCCGAACTGTGAATCACGACAGTATTTTTCAGTGTTAGTTGATTCCTGTTTTTTCCGAAATGTCAGTTGTGCCCATGATGCAAACAAGCTGCATTTCTCTGTTGCAGGTTAGATGCAATACTCTAACCAACCTACAATAATCTCACATTTCCCTATGTTATCCATTCTGTCTATGTAATTTTTTTGACTGCTTGGCCGAACTATAACATATGTTTCAAATCTAACTTCAGTTTTAAAATATAGTTGTGTAAATTATCTCACTTAAATCTCTAGATCAGGCACCCAAAGGAAAAGACAAAAGAGCCTATAAAATTCTCCAGGTACCGTGTTAAGAACTGGTAACATAAAGATAAAAAAGACAGAGACTTTGCCCTGGCGTACCTCAAGCATCTGATGGGTGGATAAGAGCTGTACACAAATGATTATGATATAAAGCAGGATGAAGTAAGTCCCCGAAAATGTTAGCTTCGTGTTTTCGAAGCTCAGGTGCACAGAGAGAGTCTTTCACCCGTGGGACCCAAAGGCTGCCTGTGACGTCTGAGCTAGGTCTTGAAGGATTCGTTAGTGTGATTCTTCCTCAAAATTTGTAAGGAAATTAGTACTATTAAACGTAGTAATTCTAAAGATTTTAAAAGAAGGACATGGGGATGAAACCAATTTAAAAATATCCTACAGGTATAAAAATTTAATACTCTTTTTCTTTTGAAATGTATCTTTAATTTTTGAAACATTTTATGAAACATTCTTGCCAGAGAGTCGAAACATACTCTCTTGGGTCATTCTTCAAAGACAGTGAAAATCAGCCTGGCAGCATTTTAAGAATTTGATGTAAAACATACCGTCTAACCTGAATAACTCTGGGACCGTGCCACTCTCCCTGGTCTTGCTGTTGATTTCTGTTTTTAAGGAAATGAAAGTATGAGTGGATCTCGGAAAAGATTTGAAGACATTAATTGTATTTGTGCGATTTGGGCACTAGAGGGCCACCAACCTTGCAAAGTTTCTTCTTTCCATCAGCTTTCAGTTTTTCATGTAATCTTAACCTTTTAACACAAAGAAATGCTTTGCACTTTTATTATGAAATATTGATAGATACTAAAATATATAGTGTCCTATGTAACATAGAAAGTAAAATAACACATAAATGCATGTGTTTTCCTGCCTAGATAAAGAGATAATATTTTACTAATTATCTTTTAAGCCACTTGTTTGTACCTCCTAACTTCATCACCTGGGTCCCCTTCCCAACCCAGAAGTCATCACCATCAGACTGCATGTTTATCCTTCACTTACTTTGCTTGATAGTTTTACTACATACATACAGATCTCTAAACAAAATCCTTTGTTGTTTTTACAAAACCGCATTGAGCTAAAAGACAACACCGTATGATTCCATTTGCATAAAATCCCAAACCCAGGAACACATGAACTTAATTACCTTTGTGCCAAGTTCAGAATATAGAGTGCCGTTTTATTCCAAACCAAATATGACTCTTCCCTTATTTCCTCATCTTAAACTTTCTTAAAGGAAATTGTCTTCATGATATTATCTTCAGGATTCTCCCCATGATCCGTGAGACTTAATCATGGTAGGCGAGCCCTGTGGCTCCCCACTTCTTCAACAGAAGCCAGAATACAGATGCTCAAGGCCTCTGCCTCTTCGTTCAGGTGGTTCCATTGTTGGGATCACCAGTCTTCCAAAAGAGTGACTGTCTTTCAAATTGCCTTCCTTAATTTCAGATTTTGTTTTCTGGTTACCAAGTCATCTGACGTGGCCAGGGTTTTTAAAATTGCTGGTGATTGTACTAATTGTTTAAAAAAGAGCTTAAAAAATTATTGTAGAACCGAATCTGATCATTATGGAAAAAAAGTATAGAGACATTGGTCATAAATATAACCACACTCTCACACAAACCATTATTAAGATTTTGACATAGTCCCATCAGTCATATGAGCTTTTAGTCTTGCTTTCATATGTTCATTAGCTAGGGTCATATTACATTTAAAATTTTTACCACCTTAACATTACAACAGCATCATAGTTACATGTATTATGCACTCATTATAATTTTTATTTGTGTAGATGTGTTTGTCAATGACTAGTTCACTCAATTGATTGGTGACATATGCAAATTCTTTGCATTTTTTTGTTATGATAAATACTGCCACCAAGCACTTTGTTATGTGACTCATTTTATGAGTTGGGATCTTTACTTAAGGGAGACTCCTCGAAGTGAATTCTGCAGTCAAAACACAGGAACATTCTTAAGCATGTTACAAACTCATTTTTTTGGAAATTTTATATAGATTTACAGAACAAGTATTTGTTCTTAGTATTTGTGCCCTCCTTTGATGCTAGTGTTAAAGCTTACCAGACATCTTTTTTTTAATCTCTCAAATCTTTTCACTGTAACAATAAATCAAATATTTTTAAAGTGCAGAAAGTAAAATGTCTTTTCCATTTTCAACCCCAAAATTAAAAGCTTGATATATTTTTTACTCTCCACCACACACATGAGTGTCTGAAAAGTATAGGTCCCTGTGTACTGTTGTGTGCATACATGTGTGTGTAAAGCTGAAATACACAATACACATTCTCCCTGACACTATGCAGGACTATTAAAACCTTTTTAATGGCTGCCTGATATTCAAACAAGGCTATATTATAGTTTACAGAGGCCAAGGACTTAGTACACATTTTTCCTATTGTAAACAATGTAACAATAAATACCTCCACATACACCTTTGCACAATTATGCATGCATATATGTAGAATAAATCCCTAAAAACAGTGTTTTCTTACTAAAATTGAAATATCTTCTAATTTGTGGGAGTGCCCGATTATTACAAAACATTTACAGTTAAGGAACTCACAATATTAATGCAGTTTTCGTTGTAGTTCCTCACTTGTAACTTGAGAATAGTCGAGGAACTAAGTGAATCCACAATATCCATTGGGTTCAACAGGATATCTTAAAGCTTGGGAAAAACGGCTTTTTCATCCCTTCAACAAACATGTACTGTTTACTGGATCAGGTTACTCTTCAGGAATTAAAAAAAAAAAGTCACTCCTCACTTAGAATCTGTGTCAAGCAAAAAAAATAAAGCAAAAACTAACATAAGGAAACCCCCTTCCCCCCAAATATGATTTTTTTATCCTTCTCTTGAATGTAAGAGCTATATTCTTTGCAAGAGCTTAATGAACAAGGTTGATGAGAAGTTTGTTTCCTTTTAGTAATTATCTGTGATTCCATGTCGTTCCAAAATGCTTTGCATTCAAGAGTCATCGGTGCAAAGCACCTAACTGTGGGAATGATATGGAACAGTGTATCTGTGCAAAGTCAGGATCCAAAGGCATAAAATTCTGCTCTTTCCTAAGGAAATGCTGGAAGTGGGTTTTCTTTTGCCAACGACCAGCTGTTGGAGCTATGGACCTGGGGTCTTAGGTAATGCCTCTCACCTGGCCCAGCCCCTGGTTTTACCAGCAGGGAAATAGGCTCAGAGAAGGAGAGGTGCCCGCCCAGGTGACACAGCCCAGTGAAGTGGAAGCCGGCCATGAACCCGTGCCTCCCGCCCCCACACCTGGTGCTTTCCAGCCACACCACTGGCCTGTTTTCCCAAACCCACCAGGCCCCCCTCTCCCCCACTGGGCTGTCTTCCACGAGGCTGTAATCCTTCATTTCAAGACTACACGGTTTCATATTCACTGTGTCTTCACCTCAGTCATCTCTGCGATGAAGCATTTGCAGATAACCACTGATTGTCCAGAATGGATCCTCAGGCAGGTGAGGACCAAGGTCTGAGATGGAAGAAGGCGGGGCCTTCCTGTCAGTCACTGCGGTATGCTGCACCTTTAAAAACAGACACACACACACACACACACACACGCACACACACGCACACACAACCTTACCACAACCCAGGTTCAAGAATGAGGCTATGAATAGTAGTTCCTTACCTTAGCCGACACTTCTGCCTTTTCAGAGGACTTTCACATCTACTCCTTCATTTGTTTTTCAAAATTGTGTGATGAGGCCAGAGGCGCGGGAACAGGTACGGTCCCCATTTTACAGATGAGGAGGCTGAGGCTGGAGGGCATGATGTAAAGAGCCCCAGAGCACTCATTTCAGGAGAGACTGAGAGACGGGCCACCTAACCCCCAGGGCAAGCTCATGCCCTGCTCACAAGGACATGCCTTTGCGTCTGGGGAAGCCTCCATCCAGCCCTGTTGGCATTCAAAGCCTCTGGGTTATTTCTGTGTTCCCTTCCCTTCGGGGACATTCTAAGAACAGAGGAAAAGCAAGTGTAGGCACTCAATGAGGGTAATAAAATGTAATTCCTGAACAGATCTTGGGGCCCAAATATCTTCCATTCTGAGAAACACAACCCAATGTCCAAAATGATGGTGGTCTTACTTAGATTTCTCGCCCGACAGTCAAAACAAGTAAATCCAAGCTCAAGGCCCCTCCTTCTTTTTCCCCTCTAGCTGTGGGCACCCCAAGAATGTTCTGCAGCCCCCTTGTCTCGGCCCTCCCCGAAAGCCCAGCCTTGCCTTTGTCCCACCACCCCCCTTGCCCTGGGCCAGTCTTGACCCCTCCCCCTGCCCTGCCCCCTCCAGGGGAGGCACAGGTCCCCTGACCAGAACACAGTGTGGCTCCCAGAGCTTCAGTTCTGTTGTCTAAGGTCCCATGGCTGGTAGGGGCAGCCCCAGGGTTCAATACCAGCCTCTCTGCCCTCTGCCCTCTGACCCCATGCCTCTCTCTTTCTGTATCCCTCTCATACGCCCCCTCCCACCCTCCCCGTTACTTTGCATTGGCGGTCTTCACCCCACTTGGGTTCTTCAAACCTCTACATGTGCATTTAAAAATGTTCTCATTAAGTGAAAGGTGTCAGGAGCAGGCCTGGCTGATTTCTGCCTGGATGTGTACCTGACACTGAACAGCTCTCAATGAAAGATCGTCGAATTGACTTGAACTCGCATGTGCACCCGTGTCCTGAGTAAATGCGACCACTCGGAGGTAGCAGGGCTGTCCTGCCTCTGCTGCGGGCCCTGGTTGTCCAAAATGGATCCAGGCAAGGATGGCACCCCTTACATCCGGGCCTTCTGGGTGGGGGTGGTCCTGTGCCCCCGCCAGCTCGAAGGGCTCGGGGCACGTTCCTTAGACTCTCTCTAAAACCTCAGGTCCTGCATCTGCACGACAGGCATGATTCTAGGACCTACAAAACGGGGTCTTGTGAGGATTAAGTGAATTCATGCCAGTGTTTAAAACAGTGCCTGGGATACAGCGGCTGGTCCCGTGAGCATGAGCCACGTCCAGGGAACAGCGAAGAAGCTCTCTGCGGGCTGACATCCCAGCCCACGTGCACACGACCTGTATTCTACACACAACCTGCTCTTCCCACAGCTTCTTCTTCTTCATTTCCTGTTTAGCTTTTAATTACACACCCTCTGTGCTCCCTTTTCTAAGAAGCCCACTAAGTTCCTTATATTCTAAAATTCTTTATTTTCTATTTTATTTTGCTGGGTTTAACAAAGCCAGTTAGTTGCATATTTAGGCGATAATGTCTTCCCACCTACCCATAGCAAAGAGAATCCCGGTTTACTCTGGGAATCGGAGTACGCCAGAAGGTGTTCAAAGGCCTAGAAGCTATGGAGCAAAGGCAAACAATGAAGACTTATCTTATTTTTAAATGAGTTCCAGCTTCTCTCTGCTCTCCTTAAGAGGAGGAGGGGGGTCTTTGAACACGGAACCAATCTGGAAATACATTTAAAAGCCCATGTCACCCCTCAGCAGCAGGGCTGCAGAGTGTCCCCCAGAGACTATTCTCTTCTTGACAGGAGGTCAACGTGTTGCACTGAAGATGGAAAAAATTCCCCCCGTGATGTCCCTGCAAAGGGGGGGGTGGGTAAATGGAATAGATTTAGAAGCGGCGTGGGTGAGGACTTTCGCTTTCAAATATTTGGCCAAATTTCAAAATTGGTTTGTTATGCAACTGAATTCATTTCTTAAGCCTAAGTGGCTTCTCTTTAATGTCTCCTGGCTCGTGGTTTGTTGTTATTGGATGTGAGGTAACACAACATCGTATCATCATGATAGCGTGGTGTGTCATACCACCTCGCAGCAGTAACCTGTGTGCCATGGGGCACGCGGAGCTGTCTGATGTTCTCTGCCAGGCTCTCCTCCCAGTTGGCAGACCGCTCGCCTCCATCTTGGCTTCTTAACTGCTCTCATGGAAGGCCGTGACTTTAGAGGCATTTCAATTCTGCAGGTGTTTCAGAAGCAGTGGAAAAAACATCTCATGCAGAGGAAGGGGATTTCCTCTGTAACATGCATGGAAGCTTTATAGAATGTTTGGGGGAAAGACAGACACATGAATAATTTTGCCCTGTTTTTGGTTACCTCTCTGACATACAGCCACACTTCTTCAAGAAAATTCCAGGAAATCCTAAAGGGCACTGCCTAGAATTTGGCAACGCTGATTTGATCACCCAGGTCCCTCCAACAAACCTGAAAATGTAGCTCTGACATGGGGATTTCCAAACTTCGATGCACTGCTTATCTAGAATTATCTCGAGAGCTTTTGAAGACCCCAATTCCCAGGTCACACCCCACTTACCAGTTAAATCAGAATGTCTGGGGGCTGGGAGTCAGGCATGGGTACCTTTGAAAAATCCCCATGAGTTATTCAGTGTGACATTTGGAAGCCACTGTCTGAATATCTTTTTGGCTGCTTGTGCTGGATAAACTTCACCTTCTCTACCTATCAGGCTCCTATTTTGTAAATTTCTCATTAAAATCTTAAATTCTTAAAATCTTGTGTTTCAACTACAATTAGTTGAGCCCCTACTAAGTGCTGAAGATTTGCTGGCCGCCTTCACATTCATTGAACCCCCTTCTACCCTGGATGAGCCTTGAAGAGGTGGATGGGTTTCTCTCCCTGCTGCAGGGGGACTGGGCTGGGGTCCAGAGGGCTTCCGTCCCTGGAGGAAGAACTCACAGTTGGTTAAGGGGCAAGTCAGGAGTGGAAGAGAGGCCCGGCTCCCCATGCAGTGGGCTTCCCTGCTCTCTCCCTACCTCATTTTCCTAGTCTCCCAAGATCCAATAAGGTGTACAATTTCTTCTGCAATTACCATTGATGCACGGTCCCTTCACTCTGTTAGCATTAGGTGTCCCTGTTTTGCTGCTTGGAAGCTGGTATATCATCACCTATAGTCACAGCAAGGCTATGACTTGTCACTTGCAAGACACAGATGGGGTTTATTAGTACAACTCCTGCCTGGTACATAATTTTTTCTCTAACATTCCAATACTAACAGATAACCATGCATGGAGGGACACCGAGGGACTGTGCCGCGATCCACATGTGGGGGGGCATGGAGGGGCTGTGTCAGGAGCCCTTTCCATGCATAAAAGGATCCATGCGTAAAGGTCTGTGCCACAATCCATGGTCCACGAGTGGGGAGCAGGGCACCAAGGGGCTGTGCCTTGATCCACGCCCGGGGATACACCGAAGGTCTGCGCCACGATCCATGTGCGGAGGGAACACCAAGGTCTGCGCTATAATCCACGATCCAGCACGGAGGGACACCAAGGGGCTGCCCCAGGAACAGGTACCTTTTCCCCACCAAAGACGATCAGGCCTTGAGTTTGCTGTCTTTACCCCCTTGCGTGGCTGAGGCAGTAAGGCTCTGAGAGATTCCACGTCTGTGGTGCAGTCCTGTGAGCTAATGAGCGGAGTCGTGGGGTTCGAATCGGAGCCCTGACCCTTGAGCCCACACCCACATCCCCATGCCACTCTCCTCCATCCGCCTCCTCACCTGCTGCTCTAAGAACCAACTCCCCTGAAGCCTCCTATTTCAAAACGTTCTCCTAAGGCAAATGGATCCTGGACGTTTTCTTTGGCTTATTGTGTGTGGGGGGTGGGGAAGGCCGCAGGTGCAAGCAAGAGACCCACAGAGGAACTGGTCGTTCGCCCTGGACAGAGGTTTCCTTGCTGCAGCTGTCATTGTATTGCATTTTGTCTGCGCATCCGTCTCGAACGAGGACCAGCGCCCGAGAAATATCACGCTCCTGAAGAAAAGGCCCAGGGATGGGAAGTGCCAACCACTGACTGAGCAGAAGTGGCAGCCCGTTGTCTTGGCCCTTTCCTCGCTCCTGGTTTATGAACGATGGTGGCGGTCATCCTTGTCCCTCCCAAACACGTACGATGAGCTGAGGCTCTAGCACCCGCAGGATGCTAGCAGTTCAAGTCCACAAAGATCACGTACTAGCTGAGTGAGCGTCAGGATTTGCACATAGTGGGTTCTTGCTCCTTGAAATACAGTTTAAATTCCCTACCATCCCTGGCTCTGGGGAGGCCACGGCCACAGGTTGTAAGCAGCACTGGGGACTGAGCCCACACAGCCCTGCCCCGGAGCTCAGCCCCACCTCTCCCTCAGCAAAGAATTCACTTCAAACATTTGTGTGCTATGAAGATGGCAAAAAGTATTAGTCAGGATACATATGCCTCTGAACTGCCTATTAAAATACTTCTTTGGAATATTTGCTTCCCTTTCTAGAGAGGGAGTTTATATCTACAGTGAAGAACCTTCCCCTATGTTCCCGTGCTGTCTTCCCTCCCCTCTCGCTGGTGGGAGAAGGACAGGAAAGGCAGAAGAGTAAGTGGGGTTGCACTGAACAAGCCCATGCTTGTGTAAGTCTGTGAAATTTCAAGAAATTACGCGACATCAGGAATGCAGTACAACAATGGTGATAAGAAAATATTATGTTAAAAACACTGTTATGTGGGTGCCTGGGTGGCTCAGTTGGGTAAGCGTCTACTTTCAGCTCGGGTCATGATCCCAGGGTCCTGGGATCGAGCCCCACGTCGGGCTCCCTGCTCAGCGGGGAGTCTGCTTCTCCCTCTCCATCTGCCTGCCACTCCCCGTTGGTGCTCCCTCTCTTGCTCCCTCTCTCAATATCTTAAAAAAAGCCCACACAGTTGTGTGTCGACTAGGACTGGAGTCAGCATGACAGGGTCATGTGTGGAGGACAGGTCTGCGGTTCTATAAAGAACCTGTGTCCTCCATTACTAGGAAACAGCTTGGCGGTGAATCATGTATGTAAAATACCTGCAAATTCAAATAATAGGAAAAACATGGGCTGGAAATGAGTTTTTTCAGTCCTAGAGCAGAGCGGCTATGTGTGCATTTCTGAGTCACTGTGCCCCTGCCTCTACCCTTTCCTGTTTGCCAACCCGATTTCCAGAGTCGCCCTTTGTACTTTCATGTGTGGGTGCTGGTGACCCGAACTATTTCACAAATGCCTCTTTTCATTTCCTCTCTCCCCTCTCTTTTAACTCTTTCCTTCAGCTCTGCCAATATCCCAGGATACACCGGGAAGGTTCATTTCGCAGCCAGCCACCCGGCAAATTCTGATATTCCATCAACAACCCCATCACCAGACTCAGAAGTGCACCGGTAAGTCTGAGTCCTATTACTCAGTGTGCTCAGAGACACTGGAGGCAGGCGGGGGTCGGGGGAGGGATCATCATTATGGTTATTCCATTAAAGAACAATTACATATGAAGAGTAAATTTACATCATTTTTAAAAATGGGGTGTCAAGTCCAAAAGACAGAAGCGTTCATCTTCCTGCTGTTGCTAAAGGAGCCTACGAAGATTCTTAAAGTGTGTTAGGTGAGCGACATCTTTACCTCTTGGACTTACAGCTTTGCCCCCATAGCACGCTTCTGCGTGACCAGCAGAACACGGGTGGATGCTGGGAACCCATCGCATGAGCCACATATTTACTCCCTGTGAATCACCGCCTTAGTTTTCATGAGACAACATTCTGTTGAAAGTCACATGTATTTTTAAACACCATTTTAGGAATCGAAAGCAGGAGATCTCAGATGGAAGGCTCTTGTGGACTCCGTTATTTGGGGCTGCCAGAGAGAAGCAACGCATTATTGTTCATTATAACTCAAATCTGAAAATGTTTGATGGAGGTCCTGGGCTTGCAAATAACATGACACAGTCTTGAAAATGCAAATGCGGTCTTAAAGGGGTCCAGTTGCTGGTTCCTGCAAATAAATAAACTATCCCGGGAGGTCCCTGTGTGTCTTGGAGGAGGAGGGAGGTGGTTCTCCCCCAAAGGGTGCCTTTGCTCCTTTTGGTAGAGAATCCATTCATTTATCCAACATTTATTGAGCATCCACTCTGGGCCAGGCACCATTCAAGGCCCTGAGCACACGTGATTCCGGCTCTCAGGAGCTTACGTTCTGGTGTGACAGACAGCACAAAAGCACAGAAGTAATTGAAGAAATAAAATGATTTGAGAGAGTGCTATGTGCTGCCAAGGAGAAAAGGTGGGGAGGTGTAGTAGGTAGGGCCTGGACAGGGTGCTGAGTTAGCTTGGCAGTCCGGGAGGGCTTTCTGAGGAGGTGACCTTCAGGCAGAGTCCAAGCCATCCCACTGGATTTCTTACATGTTCTGAAAGGGGGCAACTGGGGAGAGCCTCGTGGGCCCTAGTGGTCAGTTCATACGGGCTATTTATTCTCTTGTTCACTCACGCCTTTACTGGTTCATTTGTATGTGCTTTCACTGGGTCAACCAAGTTCGTGGTTCTCCAGGAATTCACAAGAACTAGACCCAGTTTGCAAGGAGCTCAGAGTCTAGCCGTGAGCAAGAAACACACAACCATAGTAGAGGATGACGCATGTCACCCTAATACTGTCACTCACATGGGTGAGCGCTTCATCTACACCAGGCTATCCAAGTGCTTTGTACTTACCAAGTCATCTCACCAACCCAGAAACCCTGTGAGGGCTATGCTCTTGTTTCCCCATTTTACAGATCAGGACAGTGAGGCAAACAGAAGATTTCAGGGGATCCGCATGGATCCACGTGGGGGGCACTAAGGAAGGCTTCGCAGAGGAAGGGGTTCATGCTGTGACCCTTGGTCTCATAGATATCTGCGGGCCAGGCTGTGTGTGGAAGGACTGGCTTATTCCAGGGATCCCACATGCGAAGCCCCTCACCACACAACCATGGAACCATAAGAGGGCCGTGTGGGGCACCCAGATCATTGCACACCCTGTATGCAGGACCTGGTTCCTCAGGCAGTGACTGGGCACAGGGAAGTGCCTGCTGACAGAGGGCTTCATCAACTGATCTAAATTCTGGGTTTGCTGATTGCTTAGAACCTCTGGGTCACCTGATAAGAAACATTTTAAAGGAGGACATTGGCTTCCAAGGCTACTATTTTGCATTCAATCAGTTTTCTCTCAGGACACATTTTCCAAAGTCACAGATCCATTTGCAAAGGCAGGACTGATGGAAATTTAGACAATTAATGGATTTTATTTCACTGATGGGCCTAAAGAAACAATTGCAAAATTAAATGCATTCTGATGTCTGTTGTTCAGACGTAGTGTCCACAAAGATGCAATCATACACTGTGTCTGGGTGGATAATGACAGGGGACAGACCCAGTTATGTCTTCCCAGGGCAAATGTGAACATTCCTGATCCCTTGCCTTCTTCCTTCATGATCCGTCTTCTCGCCCCATACGTCTCAGACCACAGCTCTGATACCTGGTGGGTCTAGCACGTTTCCCCGGCCACGTGATCTAGCAGTTCCATGTTCTACTATATTTCAAAGAAATCTGTATTTCCAAGTGGAAAACCATCCTTCACTGTTACTGAACTGTTACTAATGCTATAATGTTCCTACTGCTGTTCCTGCTGTTCCTACTGCTGTTCCTGCTGTTCCTAATGTTCCTGGTGCTGTTCCCGCCGTTCCTAATGTTCCTACTGCTGTTCCTGCTGTTCCTAATGTTCCTGGTGCTGTTCCCGCCGTTCCTAATGTTCCTACCGCTGTCCCTGCTGTTCCTAATGTTCCTGGTGCTGTTCCCGCCGTTCCTAATGTTCCTACCGCTGTCCCTGCTGTTCCTAATGTTCCTGGTGCTGTTCCCGCCGTTCCTAATGTTCCTACTGCTGTCCCTGCTGTTCCTAATGTTCCTGGTGCTGTTCCCGCTGTTCCTAATGTTCCTGGTGCTGTTCCCGCTGTTCCTAATGTTCCTGGTGCTGTTCCTGCTGTTCCTCCTGTTCCTACTGCTCTTCCTGCTGTTCCTAATGTTGCTACTGCTGTTCCTGCTGTTCCTACTGCTGTTCCCGCTGTTCCTAATGTTCCTACTGCTGTTACTTCCTGGGAAAAGGACTCGAGTCTTTTGGCCACACCCTCAAGCTCAGGTTTAGGCCCATTGCTGACCTCTGGTGAGCCCCACACTCACCATCCCCCCACACTGCACACAGCTCTGTCATTTTGTCTCAGGGTGGGGACTGAGGACCCTCTGTGGTGGCTTCTCTGGGGTTCTTATTCTTGGGGTACACATAGGCTCTGGAGACAGATGGTGGCAGCAACCCGAGGGTCACTCACAAGGAAGCGACCGAGCTCTGTTGGGCCGGGTGTCCGGACCCCTATCCCTGTGCCCGCTCCTAACAGCGGCGCCCAACAGGCCCTGGGGCTTGGCAGCGAGAAAGCACAGTGGGGCGGTCAGACTTTAAAAAGCTCTAACACGAGGAGGCCCCCTGGCCCTTGAGATCAGAGAACATCGGGCCTTTGAGATTCTCCTTCATGAAGCATCAGCTCTCAATTTTTGTGACACTATATTTAATGTATTTTTGCTGAAAATTCCCTGTGAAAGTGGGAGTCAAGGTCTCTCTCTGGTATCATGAGAACTTAGTGAGCTGACTTCCTCCTGATGGTGTCTGACTGATCTGCTGCGTTTTTCCTGTTGTTTCTGAGAGGTGCTCCCGAGCCCAGGCTCTGGTATTCTGGTAAGCCCCGGTGCGAGGGGCTCGCACTGCCCTGGGGGGCCATGCAGGCTGCTTGTGCCTGCAGCCCATCTCCAAGTGTTCTGGTGGGTTCTCCCCTCCCTGCCCCCAACATTAGAATCTCTCTTCCCACCACTGCTTCTGTCTCCTTTCCCCCCAAAGAGGAGGTCTTGCTCTTCCAAAAGTTCATCCTTCCGTCTGAGCACTGGATCCTCTTCAACCCTGCTCCCTCCCTCTTGCTTGGGAAGAAACCTGGCCACCTCCCACCCCAGCCACCTCCCTGCTGTAGAAATTAAAGGTGTCCCCTTTGAGCAGCCATCCCTTTGTCTGCCCTCCTCCCTCTCACTCCTAAGCTTCTTTCAGAGGCAAACATCCCTTCCCCTGTCTGCCTCCATGCCCTCCCAGCCCACTCTCTGTCAACCTCTCGCAGTCTGCGTTCTGACATTGCCAGTCAACAGTGCTCCTGCCCACCAGATGTAGGCTGGTAAGACCACCAGGAGAGGCTGAACACTGAAGACCGTTGATGTCCCTTCATGCAGAGGGTGGGCTGGTGCATTTGCCATGGATCTTTGTGCCTGGGAGGTTGCAGTAGTCTGGGATTAAGGAGTTAAGGCCTTGAATGTCAATGCCAAGGGGTTGTGGTCCATGTGGTCCCGGTAACACATTTTGAGCAAGGTGTACAAAACACCACCTGTGCCTAAGATTGATATTGAGATGAGACACAGAATAGCAAGGAAAGAGATTAGTGGATGAGATTGAAGTGAGGGGCAGGGGTGGAGGAGGTGGGGGAGACTGATGTTGTCAATCTCCCATTTGGAGAGCGAGAGAATGCACATGGGGGTTTCTCCTCATTCCTGTTTCTAGGACAGTCCGGAGTTTCCTGTGCATTCCTTCACACCAGAATGCCACCTGAACAGAAGCTTGAGTTTGTACTTCAACAGATGTTTTCCACCACACAATAAAATATTCTGACATCATGATAATCATAGCATTAAAAAGGTGCACCTGGGTGGCCCAGTCAGTTAAGTGTCTGCCTTCGGCTCAGGTTGTGATCCTGGGGTCCTGGGATCGAGTCCTCTACCTCTCTGGGCCCCTTGCCCCAGGCTTGCCAGTATAGGGACTTTGTGTTGTAACGTTTGAGTACCTCCTTTTAACTACATTTTCTATTCTATCTATTCTTAGCACCTACTGTAACTCTAGGCACAGAGTAGATTTTCAGTCAATGAAACCGATTACAATATAATGCATGTAATGCAATAAATGAGACTCAATGCAAATAAAAGAAATAAATGAAACAATGCACACAAGGATTAATCATTCCCAGTCTCTCTGTTATGTGCTGTCCTGACCCTCATTCACTCTCCTGAACATGTGTATTGTTAGTTGGAAAACAGATGAGGTTATGTATTTTTATGTATATTTTATGGGTCATTTTTTTCTTTTTTTTCTCCACCCCCTTTATAGCATCTTACGGAAAGAAATGGAAGTTGATGTCTTCCGTCACCAGGCACCGCTGTCTCGAATGGTCACAACTGTAAAACCCTACAATCCTTTCAATAAGAAGCATCAGGGAACTGTAGGATACTGACGAAGGCCTGCCCTCCAAGTGGGACTCATAAACCTCAGCCCTGGGGAGGCACTGCATATGGTGCAATGGGGAAATAAAAGACCCAGGCATGTTCTGGGTGTGTCTGTAGAGGTCGGATGAGGTCTGCAGCTCTTTTCTGCCTTAGGCAGAGTATCCTGGGCCCCAACCTCAGTCACTCGCCTGACCCGGCCCTGGAGAGCCACTATTCCCTGATGGCAGCCAAGATTTTCTGGAAGTCATCAGTAGCAGCCATTGTATTTCCAGAAGATTCCTCTTTAGAGTTGGAATGCCAGGTCTACCTAGAGGTTTCATGTCTTGGCCATGTTAATGCAGTGATTATAACTGCAGAGGGTAGATCGTAGATTTTGTGACCACAGACTATCCAATCAAAACCCCATATGTTCTTAATGGGAAGACTGAGTGGCTGAGAGAGAAAGTGGTGGTGTTCTTTTCAGATATGGTGTCACACAAGGACAACATCTATGATAATGAAGGACAAAATCATCTCTTGCCTGGCTGTAATATTTCTCTTTCAGAAAAAGAAGCATCCCCAGGCTACATGAGGCTCAAGGGGCAGTTGTGACCAGTCACGTCCACTTTAGCATCCGTGTGTGGCCCACCTGGGCCTTGGCCAAACACAGCACCAGCTCCAGAGTCACTCAAGAGTGAACATAGGCTGTGCGGGATCCCTCTGGCCCTGCAAATGTAGTTTTAGTTATACACATGAAGTTTATTTCTATTTGTGTACACGTATCTATAGATCCTGTCAGAGTTTACAAGTGTTTTCACAAACCTTAGCTCATTTGATCCTGCAAACCCATAGCAAGCATTTCACAGGTACCTTGCTACTTTATGAACAGCCAAAGGCAAGGAGAAGTGAAGTATTTATCTCAGGTCATGCTACTAATAATTAGTAGGCTTAGAACTAGAACCCAGGCTTTCCAAATTTAGATACCGTGCCTCCATTTCTCTACAGATTGGATAACAGAAATGGACAAAAGACAAAAAAAATTCTTCCTATGTTCCTAGACTTTTTAGAAGTATTTCTTAGGGTCTCTCTCCTGCTTTCTTCTCCCAAGAGGTTCTGAATGAGATAGTGATCCTACAGAACTTCAAGCAAATGTGTAAGCCCTGCTTATCCCTTCGAAAGGCAAAATCAGCTATGTTTGTTTGGGGATTGGGTACTGCCTCAGTTGATAGCCGTAGATCTGGATGTTGGCTCTTCGGACCCTCTCTAGGAGCTGCCTCTCTGCCAGAAAGAACAGGAAGACACGTGCCCATTCATCCTGGGAAGCTTGATTTGCCTTCATGGAAAAGGAATGGCTTCACCTGAACCCAATCTTGTAGCTTAATTATTTTCAGAACAAGCAATTCTGTTAAAAAATAAAACTCAGACCATAACAAAAATCTTCATCTCTGGAAGATTCTCACCCAAACACAAACGGGAAGGATTAGCCCTGTCCAGGAAGTAGATTAATGCAGGTTCCAGAGATTACATTTTGTGGTAAACATCCCTGGCAGGCCACTTTGTCAGGAGGTGTTACTGCTCAAGATCAGAGGCACCTGCTTAATGTTCTGGGCCTTTCTGTGGTAGAGCTCTAGTAGCACCTGATCTTGACATTCTGCAGCCTAAGATAATTATTTCCATCCTCGATAGTGCAGGTAACTGGACACCTCTCAAAGCTGAGGTGAGCACCTTCACAGCTGTTTCTGCAAGAATGCTGGCTTTGCCTGCAGCATCCCCAGGCCATGTCCAGCAGAAGAAAGGTAGTAGCTCTCCATTTGCCCCATAGCTAGTTCTGACTTGTTTCCTGTGAAGAGAAAAGCAAATCCTGCTCACCACGATCTCGAATCCAAGGCCAACATAGAAGTACCAACCCAGTTGTATTATTCGGGTTTCCTTGGTTAGCAGTTCAGATGAAAATTGTAAAAATCAAGGAAGACCGCCTGAGGGATATGCAACTGCTCTTCAAGATCTGAAGTCTGCTCTTGGGTCATTCTGATGCACTGGGAGCCGACATATCTGTGCCTCCTTGGATTAGCCACTTGCCCGTTGCCTTCTCTCCCCAGAGCATGGGCTGCCTACAGCTTTACTCTCTGGGCTTTTATTTATCCCTAGGGATGACCCAAACGCAGAGAACCTCTGCAGTTTCCATAAAACTTAGGTGGAAGATAGTGTTTGAAAGTCTTAGAGTTCGCCCGTAAGAGAAAATGCAAGCCAATAAGCTTATTCTAGAAGATAAGGATATTACAATGTGATATTGTAAATATGTTACTCAAACTCAATAATATGAAAGTATGATACTCCTGACAGAGAAGAGGAAATCTAGAAATAAACAGATAAAGAAATTATGTCAAACCCCAGAGTACAAGTTAGATTTGTTCCAATAGATGATACAGAAACAACTGTTTGGAAACAAAACAGAAAAATACATCCAGGTCTCTCCCATAAATCAAAAGGAATAGAGCTTTAAGTGGATAACTGACAGCCTAAGTCAGGTTACCTGGAAATTCAGGAGAATTGGTTTATTAGGTGGGGGAAAATTTTTCCTGATGCACCCAAAGCCAGAAATTATGAAGAAAAAAATTAACTATTTTAACTTAAAAAATACCACCGAAATTTTTTAAAGAAAAACCTGTTGGCAAAATATGTCAGACAAAAATTCATATCCTCACTCTAAAGACAGTCCATGATGAGAAAAAAAAAGATTACACCAATAGAAACAAGGCAAAGGATATTAATAAATACACTCAAAAATAAGAAATATAAGTGGCCAAAGACCAGATGATATATTGACACCTGAGGAGTATTAGAGACATGACTGTCGTATTTCATGTTCCACCTGCTGATCGGTGCTGGTAAGAAAAGATCCACAGCTTTGTTTTCCAGGAGTAGGACCTGACACTGTTAACACCTTTCCAGAGGGCAGTTGGCACTGTTTCCAGAACTTTTCCAGGTGGCAAAGGTTCAAACTTAGTAATTTTACTTTTAGGATTTTGTCAAGCAAAGGATTACACCAGTGAGCAAATGCATTTATATAAAGAAACTGAAGGTACGACAATTTATGACAGAAAAATTAGAAACAACTTAATGCCCATTGAGAGAAAACTTAATAAATTGCAGTACATGAATATACTAAATACAATATACGTGTTAAAAAGACAACGGAAGTCTCTATTATCACGGAAAGATGTACATGCAATTACTGGTAAGTGTAAAAAGCAGATTTTTACAACAGTATGTATTTAATTATCCTATTTTAATTTTAAATGGGTATACACAGAATAATGTGGGGAGATATAAAACACGTTAAGGGTAATTGCATATTTTACTGTTACAGCGACATGTATTTCTTTAAAATTGGAAAACTTAAAGTTATAAAAAGCCAATATCAGATTTTGTTTTTCAGATTTTTTTTCTCCTTTAATGAATTCAGTGCCAAGGAGACATTTGCCCCTCCTGAAGAACTGCTGTGTGAGTGTGAGAATTATGTAAGCCACCCACCTCAATCTTTTCTAAACTTCGGTGGTTTGTAATATAGATAGGTGTGAAATTACATGGGTGCCCCAAGTGGAAAATGTTAAAATGGAAAGTGCTTCCATTTTCACATGCCTGCCAGGAAGCTCAAGGCTGAATTAAATCAGTACATGAACTTAGAGATGCTAACAAACTTGATTCAGGGTTCCACATTCAAAACCGATACCCAACGGAGCCTCTTGAGTCATTCTGGGAAGTGGCATGTCTGAGAACCACTTGTTCTCTACCTGCTTTTTCTCCTTTCCACATAGTTTCAGATTTTTCTGTTTCGATTTTAAGATCCTTGTGATAGGAGATGCCCAACTGGTGGGGGAAACCAGTAGGTCACATCACATTTGAAATGTTGAACGTGTTTCTTGTTAGTGTTTCACGCACCAGATGGAGCTCTGACCCGCGGTAGGGAAAAACCCAAGCCTGGACAGTATAGTGCAAATGGGGTGGGTCTTCGTGGTCGGTCACCCTCCCGCCCTGAAGGTGTCGCCAGAAGCAGGTGGTTGGGGGTAGAGGCGCCAGTGATCCGGTAGCAGGAACAACCTGACCACCCAGGACCATGTTCTAATAAATGAGAATTTTCTAAATTACACCCACTCGTTCCACGAAACCCAGGCAGACTGGATTATTTTCATCTCTAGGAATCATGGCGTTCTGCATTACAGTCTATAAACTGCTAAAGAAGAAACATGCCAAATAGCTACAATTAACTGAGGAAAATATATAGCTTCAGGATCAATTTTTTAAAATATCTGCTTTGAAGGTGGTGTTTTCTTTCTCATGGCCAATCTCGTGTAACCCCCAGGAGGCAAGGAGGCATTCTGGCTAGGAGCAGGGGTTTCAGAGTCGCTCTGAATGGGCCCCAAGTCTCCAGGTTCACTGCTTCACTGCTCTGAGCCACAGCTTCTGGGAGAAAAATAACACTGGCCTGATAGAATGATGGAAATGGTGGTGTGATTACAATTATAAACACAGGCATAACAGTAGCCCCGAGAGTACGCAGAATCTCATTACCTGACATAACATGTGAAGGTGATCCACACTCTTCCCGGGCGTGCTCAGTCCTTCAACAAGTACCCCAAGACACAGCAGTGTGCGCCAGGCCTGCAGTCAGGAGCCCATGGGGTCCTCGCCAATATTGTGGGGTCTGGGTCAACAAGCCAACGGGAGCAGTCGATAAAGTCATTAAACACTGATTGCACTGAGGAGGCTACGGAGAGTACCGGCATGGATAATCTTTCATACAAATGCACAAATTAAATCCCTCGTGTGGTCAATGGAATGATTTTGTTTCAAAACATTATGCTGCATTAAAAAAATAGGCGGCATTTTTCAAAATAAAGAATATGACTTCCTATCGTAAGAGGGGTGTACTTCTGCGCACGCACACACACATACGTTTAAGGAATGATTCGGTAGAATTAATTCTGTATCTTTACCATAAAAGACCTTTGTTTACCCAAATTCATAATCCTTCTGAAAAGGGGAATTATTTCATTACATTGGGGTGCGGAAACAGCAACTGCTAATCTGTAAGGTGCTGGGCATCTAGTAGGCGTACCTGAAGAACCCAAATCGGCATGTTGGGTAAATACCGCCCCCCTCCCCCCAGAATTTACTGGTTTAGGGCCACTCGTCTATGCTCAATTAGGTAAGACAACAAAGGCAACAAAAGTCTTCTTTATAAACCTGCACAAGAAGCCAAGTGTTCTGATCCGGGCCCCACATCTCAGGGCTTTCTCTCCGAATGGTATTCAGACGCTCTACTGCAGTTCTCTCAAAGCACTTGTGTGTGCTGATGGGGTTTTGAACGCACTCACAAGGGCTGTTATCAGAGCACTTCCCATCCCTTAAACCTAGTTCCTCATACATGGGCGAACACCGACATCGAAAGGTCGCGCTGCCTGCTCATCACACCTGCTGATCATGATGCACAGGAAGATCTCCTGAGTGTCACCCCCACACAAGTCACCCAGAGTAGGTTTCCAGGGCAAACCCCACTGGTTCTACCTTGTGAACGGTAAACAAAAGCAGCTTTACTTCCTTGCTTTCACAGTTTGGAGATAAAGCGATGAAGTGTCAGTAGAAATCTATTTTTCCAGTGTTGGCAGTCCGTTTTTATGTGCCTGTTGTGGGCAGAGCCACGAGATACAACATAGAGGAGACTTGGCAATGTAGTGGGGAGGACAGAGGGGCAGGGGCAGGGTCCCTGGGTATTAGGGTCCTTGGCAGGGAGAGTCCAGGGGATCTGTATGAAGGATTGAGGTGGAGTGGGATGGTCCGGTTCCAAGGCCAGCCCTGGGCCCCCAGGTGGGATTGTGAGCTTCGGGGCAGGTCAAAGCAGAGTCAAGGGAAACCCCAGTCAGAGAGACTGGGAAGAGGAGGTCCTGGAATCATGTGGTCTAATTTTTGCAGGTCAGAGTGTCCAAACCCAAATTGGCATGTTGGGTAAATACCCACCCCCTCCCCCCCAGCATTTACTGGTTTAGGGCCACTCGTCTATGCTCAATTAGGTAAGATGACAAAGGCAACAAAAGTCTTCCCTGATAGGGTCCCTACATGGTCGCATTTTCAGCCAGGTGTCTTGTGTGTCCTTCGTGAGATGGCGCTGAGACCACTGTGAGCAATTGCCGATGCCGCATTCAAACACTGAAGCAAGACAAAAATGGCAAGATCACAGCCGCTTTAGATGCTGGGGAGGATGTAGGCTGGTTTCTAAGGGAACATTGGCCCTTCTGTCCTCTCTGTTCACCATGACTCTGGGTGGTGTGGCCTCTACTCGGGCTCAGGTCTTGGGGCTTCTGTCCACCTTACACTGAACTCTGCACACAACATGGACGTGGTGGGAGAAAACACTGGCACTCAGCCACTTGGACCCACCAAAGAGGAGGCTCATGGCTTCAGAATAAATCCAGGTCTTGAGGGCAGGTTTGGCCTACAAGGTACTAACCACCATGACCAACACCAATGCCAATGGAGGGGCATTCAGCCTCATAGCTGGCGACATGCTCCATGGCAATGCAGCTGCCCGACACTCTCACAGATGGCTTTCTGCTCTCACATTTATTGTCATCATCATCAGATACAGACTAAATGTGTAATCAAGTAAATTACCTAAGATATAGTATGGAACTTAAAAGTATATAAAATGCTACCGCATATCCAGAAGATGAATCTGAATCCATGTCTGATAATATTAGTATCCATCTGTCTATCCATCCATCCGTTTATCTCTTTATCTATCTATCTCTCTATCCGTCTGTCCATCCATCAATCATCTGTCCATCCATCCATCATCCATCCATCCATCCATCCATCCATCCATCCATCCATCCATCCATCCTTCTATTTGTTCATCTGTCTGTCCATCCATCTGTCCATCCATCTATCCATCCATCTGTCCATCTCTCTGTTCATCTATCTATCTGTCCATCCATCCATCTACCCATCCATCTGTCCATTGATCTGTTCATCTATCTATCTACCTACCTACCTACCTATCCATCCAGCCATTCATGTATCTACAATCATTCTACTTCAACCTTACTAGTCTTCTTGACTTTCTCTTTCCTTTAGGAAAAGACTTATCTCTCCTAATTTGCTCATCAAACTAGGGTCAGTAATAGGTATTTTAAATTATTGGTTTTCTTGGTTTTGTTATTTAAAAGACTATGTCTCAACTGCCATCCAGTAAAGGTCACAGAAATATTAATATACTTCTAAAACAGAGGACCAAAAGGCTCAGCTTTCAGCACAAGTTAAAGTGTGGTGTTGCAAATTGCAGAAAATCAGTGGCCTGTATCTCTCCAAGAATTATTTCATAATGAATTTACCAGTTGAGAAATAAAAGGACCTCTCTGGAGTCAGCCTTATACATAAAGCAGTGAAATATACACAGAGACTGTGGATTTTCAAGGAGACCTCCTGAGAACAAGGGGACAGGTGAGTGATGTCCACATGCCCTGGGAAGGGATGGGAAGGACCCGAATGATCTGGACCTCAGTCATGGCTCAGGGCAACAGTACAAACTCATTTCTTAAAGGAGTGTGTGAGGAGGAAAAACCTGCAGGGTACATGGTGGGATAGCAGGTGTGGGGTGTGCCCTGCTCCCTATGTTCCTGAGGGATAGTCCGGTGGAAACATCCCCCACATGTGATTCCTGTTGGCAGACACAGATAGAGCTCCATATCACCCAGGGAGTTCTGGCTGCTGCCTGTTTGGGTAGCTCTGATCTTTTGTGCAGTGAAGTCAGCTCTTGGCTCCACAGACCAGTGGAGGAGCCCTCCAGTCCTCTAATTGGAGCCTGGCTTCTGTAAAGGCCAGTGTGTGGGGCTGTGCCATGCCCCAAAATGGTGGCTGGACAACCACATCCTGTGTAGGGTGGGTGCTGGGCTGCCCCCGGAGAAGGCTCCCCAAAGCTCAGACATGGAGATCATCATACCAGGGAGATGAGAGCTCCTGGTAATTCTCCAAAGCACAGGGACAGTTGCAAAACCCTTGACCTCTTCTGCTTAAGAGGTGAGGTTAGCTAAGGTGGGGAGTGATGTTGTTCATGTTGGCTATGGTTTGACCGTAGTTCTTTTGAATTCTTTATGGTTTGTCCTTGAGGGTGCCTGGAGTCTTGGGCTCCTGAAAAAGGTTCTGTTCTTCAGAAAAAGCGTCAGCCTCCTTCCTTTCTCACAGACCCTACAGAGAGGTGCCCTTTCCATTAGAAGCACCTCTTGTGAGGGAGTTGCTCACTTTCACTTCCTGCCTGAGAAGAAAGCGGTGTGTACTGAAGTGGAGGGTGACAGGGAGGGGCAGGACAGGGCCTTCACAGGGGTCAAGAGGGGAGAAATCATTCTGTGTACGGAGGGACCCCGAATTCTCACTGCTGCCCTTCCTGGGGTCTGGCCACTGAATGTGGGATTTGATATTTGATTACTCTTGGTCGAAGCTTTCTCCTGATTCAGAATTTTTATCTTCCTAATTCTCTGACTTTCTAAATATTCACAGGGATATCCCATGAAGACTATGATCTCTTCCCTTAGAAAGGGGCCGTGCGCTTACTCCCTATCCTTGCAGCCGACTCACAGACCCATGTCAAAGTCAGTGTCCCCTCAGTGCAGAGTGGGGAGATGCACAGGCTCTGGTACTTTCCTTGATTTATGGCAAGAAATTTATGTCCTTGACGCTCACATTTCGTAATAGCAAAATGCTGGGTTGTTGAGGACGTTCAAGGAGAGAACATACATAAGTACCAGGCACATTAGAGACATTCAACACATAATAACATTGTTATTATGAGAAATAACTCTCCTCTGAAACAGATCATGGCTCCCCTTCTTGTGCTGTATGTGCTGTCCATGTAACAAGCAGCCCTTCTCCCACCCCGCATAGCACCAGTGGTCCATGTCCTATGGCCTCTGACCCTGCTCAATCTCAGCAATCCTGATGAGCCAGGGACACCATGACTCACCCATGTGCCAAAGCCAGAAGCTGAGAGTCACCCTACCTCTAATTTGGATTCTACTTTGTCTCTCTTTTAATATAGCTGTCAAATAAGTCTCCTTATTTCTGTGACTCGTCATATTGCCTTACTTTGGTTTTGTATGTAAAATATAGCAATTATCTCCTTTTAATGAAAAGATCCATTTATGTATTTTTCTTTCCCATTCTTTGAAGCCTGGGACCATGTTTTATTTATCTTGGTATCAACCAGGGCCCTGTACCTCGCCAGGCATGTATTAGGTAGTACTTGAAAATATCTGTGTGATAAAGGAATGGAAGGATGGATGGATGGATAGACATATGGATGGATAAGATGGATGGATGGATGAATGAAAACATATGGATGGGTGGGTGGATGGATGGACACATGGATGGATGGATGGATGGATGAACATATGGATGGATGGATGGATGGATGGATGGATGGATGGATGGATGGATGGAAGGATGGACGGACACATGGATGGGTGGATGGATGACAGTTCACCAGGACTCTGAGCAGTATCCACGTGCACACGCATTTTACTGGGACAGAGAACACGTCAAGTTCTTCTACTAGGGGCTAAATTGTATAGTGTAGATTGTACATATTTTAGAGCCTCAGAGAAAAGAAAGAAACGTGTAGGTCAGGGCCACTGGGAAAGACTGTGTAAGATGAAGACATGGAGTTAAAACTTGAATGAAAATAGAAAAGTATCTCAAAAGTCAATTTTTAAAGATTTTCTTTTTGTATCCAGAACAACCTCACTGATTTGGACCCAATGCTCAGGATTCTTGAATAATTTTAGTATACTTCCTCTGGATTTGCCAAGTGAGGATGCAAACAACATCACAAGCAGATGCTGAATCCACAAATTGGAGTTTGCAATTTCAATGAGGGGCTGGGCAGCAGAAGGGAAGGGAAGTGAGGATGCCAAAATCTTTTTAATGCCCCTGTGTGCCAGGTCGAAGTAATATTTCATTTAACTGCTCTAACTACCCTACAGGGTGTGTATTCTTTCATACAGTCCACAGATGAGGACCTGGAATTCAGATAGGTGCCCAGGGTAGCACATTAATTCACGGTGGAATGAGGACTCTCCCCGAGGGCGGCTTCCTCAGAACCCTTGGCCTCTGTGGTTGGCTGCCTCTAACCAGGCTCGGACAACTGATATTCTGATTGCAAATTATTATGAACTATATTTAATCAAGCACCACTCATTTTAAATCTGACTGAAAGAGAAGAAACCACTTCTTTGAAAATACCCGACAATTCTGATCTCACCTAAGTCAGGTGGAACTGCCAAATTCCTTCACAACAGTGACCTCTGACTCTGTGTGTGTTCCATTTCAGGAAAAGTGACTGTCCTCAGCCTGCTTCTCTGGGTGGAAGCTCCACTGGCCTGAATTTACGAACGTCCTCCATCTTTGTCTTTAATAGAACCCTTGTATACACCTCAGGCTTTAGCACAGATCTGAGGGCACAGTTGGTTACTCAGTCAACACACCTTTGGGGGGCTCACTCCAGCGCAGCTTGGTTCCCAGGGGGCTGTGATGTGATGTGTTCCAGCTGCAGAGATGAACAGCGTAAAGTGAGATGGGGTTCTGGGTGCCGCAGGTATAACTAAGGACCTCTACCAGAGGACAGAATAGACAATGCTTCCTGGGGCTCATGACCTTGAGCTGAGCCCTGAACAATGCCACGAAGTTCACTAAGGGGAGAGGAGGGGAGGGGAGGGGAGAACCTTCCAGGCAACATGGGCTCCGGAGCAAAGGAAAAACATATGTGGCTGGACTGGAGACCCAAATGGATGACTTCCTCCATGGTGTGGGGTGACAGTTCTCCAGAAGGAGAGTCTCAGGACTCCTTGACACTCCTGAAAATGACTAAAGTTCTGAATTTGTTCATGTGGCTCATACCATTGATATTTACTATATTAGAAGTTGGAACTGACAAATTTAAAAATCTTTATTAATTCATTTTAAAACCCTAGAAATAAAGTCATGCGTTAACACAACCCATTCTTTATGAAAAATACCTACATTTTGCAAAACACCAAGAAAACCTAGTGAGTTTTGTTTTAATTTTAACAAATCTCGTTATGTCTGGCTTACTAAAAGGCAGCTGGATTCTTGCATCTGCTTCTGCATTGCAAAACTGTGGCAATTGTTGTCTTTGGTTGATGTAGGGGGAAAATGTGAAGATAGATCATTGGTAAGGAGAGGTGTGTTTTAACAGCCAAAAAAGGCTGTGATATTTTTCTTTGATTCTATATTAAAAATCAACAAGTGGTAGTTTCTTCAAGATTAGGTGCAGTGTAGAAGTAGAACCACGTTCCCCTGAAAATCAACTGGTCCATCTCCCATTTTGTGAACACCACTCCCAGAATCTCCATTCTAGGATGAGTCCCCTCGGGATGAGCTTTAAGGGAAATTTTCTCCCCAGAGTTAGAGGCAGAAGGGAGGTGATGACCACTTTGCCATCATTCTGTAGCTCTGTCTTCCAGTTATTCAAATACTAGTCAACCAAATACTACCCATGGAGGCCCTCCCGCCCAGGTCTTCCTCTGTCTCTCTGACTCCTGGGTTACATGTTTGTAGTCACCTGAGGAAGGGGCTTCCCCAGGACACCCAGACCACCAAGATCAGAGACAGCATGAACAGACACAGGTTTCAGTGTGTCTTTCCTAGTAAGGCTTCAGCTCTAGCCTGTGGGTTCCGGCCTCCTCCTCGTCTTCCTTCCTGATGGCCTGCTGGTAGGCTGGGGGTTCCAGCAGCCTCAGATGGGGGACAGCCTTGTGCAGGCTGCTTGGCCAGCCCCCTTCTGTAGTAAGTTCACCAAAAAATGATGTGTGTGAGTGGAGCATCCAGGTGGCTCAGTCAGTTAAGTGTCTGACTCTTGATTTTGGCTCAGGTCATGATCTCAGGGTCTGTGAGATCGAGCCCAGAGTTGGGCTCCCTGCTGAGCATGGAACCTGCTTAAGATTCTCTCTCTCCGGGGCACCTGGGTGGCTCAGTCGTTAAGCATCTCCCTTTCGGCTCAGGTCATGATCTCAGGGTCCTGGGATCGAGCCCCGCGTCGGGCTCCCTGCTCCGCGGGAAGCCTACTTCTCCCTCTCCCACTCCTCCTGCTTGTGTTCCCTCTCTCACTGTGTCTCTTTGTCAAATAAATAAATAAAATCTTTAAAAAAAAAAATTCTCTCTCTCCCTCTCCCTCTGCCCCTCCCCCTCACTCACACACACACACACACACACTCTCTCTCTCTCGCAAAATAAAATAAAATAAAAAATAAAAAAGGTGTGTGTGTGTACATACACATTAACATCTGGATATATACATATATGTGTATATATGTCCCTGGTTTTGCTTTTCTCGTTGAATCCTTCAACCAGATCCACACTCCAAATGGATCTTCTGTCCATCCATGCTTTTACCTCATGCGTACCAAAAGAATATCGGGTACCCCAAGGTCACCCAGACAACTCTTAGAGAACTGCCGATGGAGGGTCTCTGTAAGAAATAATAGGAGTCAGCCTAGTGCAAGATTTTAAAGGATCACTGCATGCCAGCATAAAGACTTTGGACTTTTCCCTGTATCAGGGATTAAATGAAGATTGTGAACAACTGTGTTATAACATTACCTTGAATTGGGGTACAGGACGTTTTGAATAGAGAGACTGACCACAGGGCAGTGACAGCAGGTGCGACCCACCCTCCTGGCATGTCTTCAACTGCTGTGTGTTTGCCTGTGACCCACAAACAGGTGAGATGCATCCCGGGGATCCAATCCGCTGGTCGGGACCCAGAGTCTCTCTCCTGACCTTAGCTGGACAACTCTGCTTGGCTTGTCATGCATGCGACTCAACTCTGCATATTCACATCCAATGCCTTCCCACTGCCCCCTGTTCTCAAGCCAGCTCTGTCCCTGACTTTACAGGTGTATTTGCTGTTCCAACATGCATGGTTGTTGTTAATTTAGAGGATTTTCTAAGTCCTTTCCCACTTCTATCTTGAGGATACCGTGAGTAACTAGAACCTTTCTGACCATACCAGCCAACTATGAAGCACCTGTAAGAATGATGTCATACTTCAGGTGCCTGATGGGCTTATTGATATGTGTGGCCAATGATTACTTCGACGTCTGTGTGTTTTTTCTGATTATCCATCTACTTCCCCAAACAGAATCTTGCAGGAGGAGTTCATATGCCATGTGCTGGCTACAAAGCTGGGCCATGGAGTTTCACTGAACATGGACGTCAGTTCATACATTCTCAGGGTGTAGGCCATGCTCTTAAGAGTGCCCAAGCCCCACCCAATGGGGCTATGAAAAGCACAGGCAAAAAAATTAAAAAATGGATACATGGGACCATATCAATTTAAAAACTTCTGTGCAGGGCGCCTGGGTGGCTCAGTTGGTTAAGCGACTGCCTTCGGCTCAGGTCATGATCCTGGAGTCCCGGGATCGAGTCCCACATCGGGCTCCCTGCTCAGCAGGGAGTCTGCTTCTCCCTCTGACCCTCCTCCCTCTTATGTTCTCTGTCTCAAATAAATAAATAAAATCTTAAAAAAAAATAAAAAAATAAAAACTTCTGTGCATTAAAAGATACAATTAACAGAGTGAAAAAGGCAACCTACAAAATGGGAGAAGATGTTTGCAAATCATGTATCTAATAAGTAGTTAATATCCAGGTTTTATAACTAACTCTTACAACTCAACACCACAAAATAAATGACTCAATTAAAAAAGTGGGCAAAGGACTTGAATAGATATTTCTCTAAATAAGAAACACAAATGGTCAACAAGCACACGAAAACATGCTCAATATCACTAACCCTTTGGGAAATATAAATCAAAACAGCAGTAAGATGTTACCACACACCCATTAGGATGACTACTATCAAAAAAAAAGAAAGAAAGAAAGAAAGAAAGAAAGAAAGAAAGAAAGAAAGAAAGAAAGAAAGAAAGAAAG